>NC_141021.1:6885000-7052500 GCF_052040795.2 Danio rerio | reverse complement strand
TCCTTTCATCAATCCGTTTATCTATTCATCTGTCTGTCCATCCAATCATCTGTTTATCCATCTGTCCATCCAAATGTTTGTCATCCATCCATACATCTAGTTGTTGGTTTATCCATCTCTCCTTCCCTCTTTCTAATTGTCTGTTTATCTGTCCATACATCCATCGTTCCTTCCATCCATCCATCCATCCATCCATCCATCCATCTAATTTAGTTTATCCAGCTATCCTTTCATCTTTCCAATTGTCCATTTATCTATTCATCCATCCATATATCCATCCACCCATCCATTTATCCAATTTTCTGTTTATCATCCGTTTATCCTTCATACATCCATCCAATTATCCATCTAAATGTCTGTTTATCCTCCCATCCATCATATATTCACCATATTGTCCTTTCATCCATCCATCCATCCATCCATCCATCTAATTGTTTATCCATCCATCTTTCCATCCATTAAATTGTCTGATAATTATCCATCCATCCTTACATTCATCCATCCAATTTTGTTTATCCATCTGTCCTTTCATTTTTCCAATTGTCAATTTATACATGCATCCATACCTTCTCCCATCCATCCATCCATCCAATTTTCTGTTTATTATCTATCCAATTGTTTGTCTGTTTTATCTATCTGTCCTTCCGTCTCTCAAATTGTCTATCAATCCATCCATCCATCCAACCCACCTACCCACCTACCCATCCATCCATCCATCCATCCATCCATCCATCCATCCATCCATCCATCCATCCATCCATCCATCCATCCATCCATCTGTCCATTTAGCGTCCAACCATTCTATTGTCTGTTTGTTTATCCATTCATCATCCAGTCTGTATTGAAATAAATTCAAATACAATTCTGAGTTGGTTTGAGTTAATGGTGCAGTGAAAAGGAAGTCTGATTGGCAGAAAAAATAGACCAATCAAAAGCAGCCGTGTTTTCTCAGTGTTTAAACGTATGAGTTGCTGTAGCATTCAGCTGAAGTAAAAGTTAAGGCAGTTTAAATGCTGATTTTATAATGCCATTTCTGCTCTGAATCAATACATGCCCTTAGGTTACATGTGTGTTTATTGAGCTCACAGATAGATAATTTAATACACTGAATTTTACATCAAGGGCTGTTTATTTTAGCTATGTGCGATTTAGAAATCTGACAAACAGAATTGTACATTGACTTGGCCTCAATTCAAACACTTACATCACGATGAATCAGATTAACAGTGATTATTAATCATTACTGCATTTGCTGTGATGAATCACTCTGCTACTAGATTTCGTTTTATAGTTTAGTTTATATTTTTGTTAAATAGACTTTGTTTTTATTCATTTCAGGCTTGCTAAGAGAATTAGTCTGGATTGTAGAATTGCCTGAATTGGTGTGGATGTTTACCGGAGTGTTTAAATGGAGACTGTCTCTTATCTATTTTGTTTCTCTCTTGGCAGTAATGAAGAACGATTGCAGCAAATCAGGAATCAGCTTCAGCAGATCAGACCAGCTCCATCCTATGAGGACCTGACCGCTCGAAGACGACCAGAGTATGACCCTTCACGAGTGAGTACATGTCTGCCTTTCTTTCTTTCTTTCTTTCTTTCTTTCTTTCTTTCTTTCTTTCTTTCTTTCTTTCTTTCTTTCTTTCTTTCGACAATATGGTACTTCTTTGTAGTTTATTGACGTAGAAGGAAAAGCACATGTGTAGAGGCCAATGCAGTAAACAACAACAAAAGAGGAAACACGCAGGAGGAAAGTGGTCAGTCGCCACAATTTGCTCCCACCATACCTGAGGTCTGTCTCGTAACCACAAATTCCTCTGAGTGATGGAGGACAGCATATATAAACCATAGGTGTAAGCTGCGATTACTGCCTATTCCCTCTGACTCAAAGTCATTTTAAAGTCGGGCGAACTTTGCATATTTCGCAGAGCTTAAAGCAAGACAATTTCTTTCACCATGGCTAGTGTGGTGCAGATGCTAAAACCCGCCTTTACGCATGCACACTGTTGTACATTTTATAGCAAGTGTAAACATATGAATCAGATATGGGTCACAATTAAATGAACGTGTAAATGGACAGGCAAAAATATCACACATTGGCAACAAATCTGAATTGGGAAATAAAACCTGACAGTGTAAAGGGGGTCTTTGAGGCTTGACATCATCTCTTCACATCTCTTCATCATCTCTTGTATATTTGTATATACATCTCTTGTATAACTTGTATATTAGCAGAAAGAGTAAAATAGAACAAGGGTATAATGTTAAAGTGGCATTTATGTCTTTATTTAAAGCAAGAATGTTAATTGATTTACATTTTTGTAATGCCATGAATTATATTTTTTACATTTAAATATGTAAAGGTGTGATCATGATTTGTTCAACACAGGCTCATTGAGAAAATGTGCCCAGGGCTACATTTCTGAGAACCGAGAAATATGTGCTTGTGGGTACATATGATGATTTTGTGTGTAAAACGAACGCTACGGGGTGGTACCACTTACTGCTTACCTCTGGCTTTTCTGGCATGACTGGTTTGCTCTGTTGCTCACCATGTACTGTGTCAGACTTGGAACGCAGTGTGGAGTAGACCGGGGTTTGAGTCTGGCGAAGGACGATTCCATAGACTAGGTAAAGCAAAAGCAGTGTGAAATCATGGTTAAAGCATGCGGTTGCGATGGCTTTTCTCTTCTAGTTTGCTTTCGAAAACATTATCGATTGGGTACAGGGAACGGTGTGTGTGGGTCAGTCGATATCAGACTGATATATTATGGACAACAAGCCAACCGGTTTCTCTTTCCGGCGCCCTATAGTGGACTTGGAAAAGTAAAAACTGCAAGCACATTTAGCCTAGGGTACATATTTCTCGATTCTCAGAAATGTAGCCCTGGGCACATATTGCCATTGAGCATTGGATGGATGTGCTCTGTATACTGAAGACAAGTTTTGTTTTGTATTTTGGTTTGTTTTTGAGTGATTTATGCTTTGCCAAATTACTTTGTGAGAATGTTATTTGACATGTTTCGGGAATGCCTTTCTTTCTTTCTTTCTTTCTTTCTTTCTTTCTTTCTTTCCCTCTCTCTCCTCTGTCATCCCGATGTCTGGCAGTTTTCTCAGGCACTGATTCAAAGCTCAGATTATCGGGGTTTATCTTGCGATGTGTTTTTCAGGCCAAATCGAAAGCACTCCGACTAATCTGTTCATCTGCTTCGACTCAACAGGGACTCGCTCACTGCACAGCACTGTGTTCATGTTCACTGGTGTAATTATTATCATCCGATCACTTATGTTTACTGATTATTTTAACCTATGGGCTGATGTCCAATCTTAGGAACTACTGTGTGGTTTTTAGATTACTAAATAACTGAAGTCACATAAAAGTGTTAGATATACGGAAAGCAACTCTTTTTGGGCCTTTTCTCCAGTGTTCTCCAGTGCATTTGCTATTCTATTTTGCTTGGATTTTTGTGTTGACTGTATTTTTCAAGCTCACACATTCAGGCCTGTTACAACAGTAAGCGCATGATTAAAGAAGAATTTTCTTGTATTATTTTTGTAAAGTTAATTAGTATTTACAAATTAACATTCGGTTACAAATTAGCTGCCAACTTATTTGGCTATAAATGTATTTTTATTATTGTTCCTTTTTTAAATTTATTTATTTTTATAGTGTGAACCCCAATGTTGTTCACTACTACCATGTACCCTATTTTATTTTATTTTTTATTTTATTTATTTATTTTTATTTTATTTTATTTATCTTTTTGTAATTTATGTTCTTTTTATCAATTGTCTAAATGTTGCTATATAGCTATTTTATTGAGCTTTTAAAGTTTGTGAATAAATAGTTTATATTTATTATTAAGGTATTGCTTTATTTCTATCTATATTTTAATTGTGTTTAATTTTATTGCTGGTAAAATAACAAAATCATTGTATAAGTTTTTAATAATATGTTTGCAAACAAAAATCTCATATAAACAAACACATAATTATTACTATTTGTTATTATAAGCAGTTATTATTGTACATAATCAAATAGTTGTCAATATAATATGATATAATATAATATAATGTAATATAATATAATATAATATAATATAATATAATATAATATAATATAATATAATATAATATAAAAAATATAATATAAATATATTTAGCTATGATTTTCTTTTCTTAAAGAAAAAATAATGTTTTTTATTTATTTTTTTAATATATATATATGTTGCCTCCCTCAGTTTTTCCAATCTATCTTACAGTGAAATTTACTGGATGCTTTGTATGTGACTTTTGTATATGAAAAAACTTCATCCTTTACTTCACTCTTTAATCATGTCCATTTTTCCTCTGATCTGCCCTGCAAACTATATCACAAGCACTCATTTCCACCTTTCTTTTTCAACCTCTTTGTGTCTCTCAGGGAGGAGTTCTGCTGTAAAATTGAAGGCTTACGATATGCGTGGTCTTCTGCATACATACTGTATGAACCCAGAAGTATTTTTAGATGCATGTAGTCTAGTTAGCATGTTCTCTAGGTAGTAGTTTGTGTGGGTGTGTGTTTGTGTGTGTGTCTGCATTGCCCAGAGCGTAAAGTGAGCTGACCGTCCCTTGACATCCACACCTACACACCACACCACTGGCCATACATGCAAATTCAGCTGCTATAATCCTCCTGTATGCTCTGTTCATTTATTATATATCTGTATGATGGGAACGCTTCCAAGTAGTAATTTGTTTATTACTAACTGTTTACTAGTCTTCATGTTTTACTTTGTTTTACTTTAAGTTTGGGGTCACACTTCACAATAAGGTTCCATTAGTTAATGTATTTACAAACAGTGAACATTCATTAGTCTTTTTATTCATCTTTTCTTTTATAATTGTACTGACATGAAGCTGTGTTGATAAAGATGGTAAAATCACTGTAATTTATTACAAACATGCTCTACTTTACAAACGTAACTTGTAAAATTCATTCTTGATCACATTTGATGACGATGGATGATCACAGAGAGCTGAACAGATCTTTTAATTCTGGTTGCACGGCTGTCAATCAATTCGGTGCGCGGTGAAACCACACACATACGTCATGTTGTGGTCAGCCTCAAAATGGGAAGGATTCGGATCCTATTTTTAGGGCCGGATTAAGAACGCATTGGGCCCTGGGGCTATAGCAAATCCAAGGGCACCCTTTTATATTTTTACCTCACAAAAAAATAATTTAATTAATTAATTAAAAAAAGGTAAAAAAAAAAAAAAAAAATATATATATATATATATATATATATATATATATATATGTGTGTGTGTGTGTGTGTGTGTGTGTGTGTGTGTGTGTGTGTGTGTGTATGTTGTTCTTGTTATTAATATTAGTATTATTACTAATTTTACAAATTAATATTATTATCTAACTTTCCACCATTTGGTTTTTATTTATTATATATTTTTTTCTATTTTATTAAAATAGGCCTGCAAGTAGCTTATACAAATTAAGTAATGACATAATGTGAACTTTAAAGTGCAAACAGGCTGCAAAAATCAGCAAAACAAAAACATTTGCATTATTTCCTATAACTTAGTGCTTTAAGATGAATGCTTTAAATAGGGGTTTACCTTTAAAAGGTTCTTTAGAACTTTAAATCCCTGATGATAGGATGTCTTTAAAATCCATGCTTCTAAAATCTAAAATATTGTGGTCTTCTGAGTTACGGAAGGCTAATGCATCCTTATTTTATTTTGTTTATTTATTTATTTATTTATTTATTTATTTATTTATTTATTTATTTATTTATTTATTTATTTATTTATTTCATCGGATATAGGCCTATTGTCTTAAAAAAAGCCAGCGCCAATATTTCATTGCCTCATATTATTCTGTCGTTTTCATAATAGGGGCAAAGTAAGCATTTACAGTATATAAAAAGGTTTACTTACTGTAAAGCATAACCGAGTGCATGTACTTCATATACATACTCCACAAAGATGGACATTTTTATTACTGCTTGTGTAGGCTATTTGATTTGTTCTGTGTCGGTTATATTGTGTGATGTATTGTATAGGCCCGCCGGTTTTTGAGTCTAACAGCCGCGCGGTCCATTCAGCATGATCCTGGGAAAATTATGACATCTGATCACCCTTATGGAGGACTAAAACAGGGCTCTTCAATATTCTGATTGGGCTACAGCCACTCCGAGCCCGAGTTTAGTACTGACGTCACTGTTTGTACTGTTTTGAACAGCAGCAGTTTCCCGCATCATAGCGCAAATTAATTCTTGAGCCAATCCAGGGCCCCCTTCTTCCGTGCGCCCTGGGGCTTCAGCTCCACCTAGCCCTTTTGTTAATCCGGCCCTGCCTATTTTAACGTCAGGAAATAAAAAATAAAGACTTATTGTGTTTACATCACCCCAATATGACTGTAGACACACTATACCTTCACACAGTTCTGTCCAAACAGCTTACTAAAGATGATTTTCATCATTGGTACCCTCTAAGAAAGTTTAGTAAATGGTGCCACAGTGCTCATTTTGCAGTGAACTGTCCTTTTTAATATTAAAATAGCATCTGGAACACTTGCTCAGCTTGCTAGCGTTTGCGCTCTCCTTTTTGAACGCATTTGCATTTTTGCATTCTCTTGACTCCTCGCATAAAAATAAAACAACGAGTGACAAATGGGCCATCCGCCGTGATGTTTTGAAGACTTTGCCGAGTGAGACATGTGGTTTATTATGCATGAAAGACAGCAAGAAATATGATGGAAATAAATTCTGCTGAAGCAGTAGGAAAGAATGAGGGAAAAGCAACCCAGAAACGAAAGCATTTCATATAAATCCCTTCTAGAAATCACAAGGGTTGAAAATGGAAAGGGTGGCTGTCAGCCGTTCTCTTCTGGGCCACTTTAAAACAAAAACTCCATCTAAATTGAGCACAGGATCTATTTTTTTTTTCTTCGAAGCACTTACTGGAGCCCTGAACTCTGTCATTTGAGCGCCCGGAGCCACGCTCGCGTCCATCCAGATGTCCAGCACTTCATTTTCCAGAGATTGAGGGTTGTGTCCAGGGCTCGGCAAACTTTACAATTATATACTTTATATGATTACACACATCTGCTGGAAAAGGCAGCTTCATTGAGACTTTCCAGTAACAACTGAATGAGAAAATAGAAGCTCTCTGGCGCTGGAGGGGGAGTGACGTATACTCCCTCTGATGTTAATGCATGAAATCATGTTTTTGTTTCAGTTCTTTGTTAAAAAATACAGATGCTAATCTATTTACCAAGATTTTTCATGTAAATGTAGTCAATGAACAGTGTTGGGCACGTTTCTTTGAAAGAGTGAAAAAAATATCATCTTTAGTAACATCGTTTATTTATAGCGCCGTTATTCCCATTATTGTCAGTAACATGTAACTAATTATAACTGGTAACTAATTTTACCAGTGTAGAATATATAATGACAGATTGTTAAATTCTTGAAAGAAAAAGGTTGAGGTAAACATGACATATTTTGAATAAATATTTGTTTGGATAATGTTACACACACAGGGTGACACGGCGGCTCAGTGGTTTGCAATGTCACCTCACAGCAAGAAAATCGCTGGTTCGAGGACCTGCTGGGTCAGTTGGCATTTCAGTGTGGAGTTTGCATGTTCTCCACATGTTGGTGTGGGTTTCCTCCGGGTGCTCTGGTTTCCACCACAGTCCAAAGACTTGCGCTATAGCGGAATTGAATAAACTAAAGTGGCCATATTGTATGTGTGCGAATGCTGGATAATTTGGCAGTTCATTCCGTTGTGGCGACCCCTGATGTATAAAGGGACTAAGCCGAAGGGAAGGGAAGTAAATGAATGAATGAATGTTACACGCTTTGCAGAATCATACAAATAGCTTGGTGTGTGTGTGTGTGTGTGTGTGTGTGTGTGTGTGTTATTTATAGAGAAACCCACTGAAATTCACTGAAGCATTGCAAATAGTATAATCAAATCAGTATAGCTAATTTAACTAATATAAAAACACAAATAGGGCAGTACGGTGGCACAGTGGGTAGTACAATTGCCTCACAGCAAGAAAGTCAGTGGTTCGAGCCTCAGTTGGATCAGTTGTCATTTCTGTGTGGAATTTGCATGTTCTCCCCGTGTTCGTGTGGGTTTCCTCCGGGTGCTCTGGTGTCCACCACAGTCCAAAGACATGCGCTATAGGTGAATTGAATAAGCTAAAAATGTCCCTAGTGTTTAGCCCCTTTCACACATACAGACCTTTCTGGAAAATTACTGGCAATTTTCCGGAAAGGTCTGTATGTGTGAACAGGCCCTTTTTGAAAATACTGGTAAATGTGTTCCGGCTATTTTCCAGAAAGAGAAGTCGTAACATTACCGGTAATTTGCCGAAATTCTTCGCTGCGTGAACACAGAAGGAAGATTGCCGGAAAGAGCGCGTTAAGGTCTAGAACGTGCTGAAGTGAGACATCTACTTTATGGAAAAATTCCGTAACGTCCTCGTCTGTGCAAACAGCGCTTTTTTGAACTTACCGGTAAAATCGTTCCGCAAATTTTCAGGATATTTACCATTATCCCTGTGTAAAAGGGGCTTATGTGTATGAATCAGTTTGTATGGATGTTTGCAGTGATGTGTCGCAGCTGAAAGGGCATCCACTGCGTAAACATATGCTGGATAAAGCCTGATTTATACTTCTGCGTCAGGTGACCGGCGTAACCCACGGCGCATGCAACGCGCGTGGCTGTGCATTCATACTTCTGCGCACTGTCTCTGTTGGTCTGCATTAACACTTCCGAAACACTAGTTGGCAGTGAGGTGTAAATGTTCCTCTGTGTCGAGTTTCTTTGCTGCTGTTTTGCTTTTCCTGAACACTTCCGGGATGTACAAGTGGCTCAAACTCGCTTATTTTGAGGCAGGAACTGGCAGACGTGCAACAACTTTAACTATGAGGTAAACACAAAACAAAACTTTCCATCCGGAGCTCCTTCACGGTACTCCACACTTGTAAACAATCGCTCGCGCCATTCGCGCGGCTCTCGGTCCCGCCCAGACTCGTCAGCGCTACCAAGCCGACCAATCACAGAGCTTACGCTACGCGTCGTTGCGACGTGTAGTTACATTTTTTGAGAGGTGCACGTCAGTGACGGCGACGGCCACGGCGAAGGGCTGTGCGTCAGCGCCGTAGCATACGCCGGTGTTTGACGCAGAAGTATAAATCAGCCTTAAGTTGGCAGTTCATTCCACTGTGGTGACCCTGGATTAATAAAGGGACTAATCCGAAAAGAAAATGAATGAATGAATGAATGAATAAATGAATGAATGAAATACACAAATAGTTTAAAATATGTCAATAATAATTTTATTCAGCAGCCTTTGTGAAAAAGACAGACTTCCTTTAAAACCATTACACATTCTTTTAAAATGAATCTTTTTTTTTTGCATTGGGAAAACAAAAATTAATTAAGCTACTTCCGAGTTTTTTTTTTATTTAAGTAGATTGAACATAAAACAATTAAAACAATTAAGTTGTCTCAAAAAGCAAATATTTGTGTTGTTTCAGCTCATTTTAAATAGATTGTGTAAACAAACAGCAAAAGTCATTTTGTGTGTGTATTCTCGCATATATAGTCAGTAAGTTTTTTTTTTTTTGTTTGTTTTGTTTTTAAACATTTTTTTTCTTTTAATTATTCCATTATTTTATGTTTTGTTACACCCAGTCCTATACTTCATCATTTTAAGCATATGTTATTGTGTTGCATTGTTGTATTGCTGTGAGTGATCTGGTCACAATGAGGTGGTTTTATTGTTGCCTATTGAAGGCAATGTTTTAACAATGTTGGTGTTCTGCGAGGAGTCGCTTCTTCATTGAGAAGTGACAGTTTACTCAGAAATAGATGAATGAATATGTGAAACGCATAGAAGAAAGACGAATGGTGCTGTCAGAGTAGCAGAAGATATGGAGAAGGACGTTTAGGCCACCATAAGGACTGGCATGTGGAGTAGACGTGCACACACACACAAAAATATACTCACGCACACACATAGCAGGGACTGTGGGGTATGATTCATTAACAACAGAAGAATTTAATTGGATTTCAGACTGGTTTTCACAGACCTTGAGTCTGTCTGCTGTCTCGGTTGTGTGTGTGTGTGTCTGTGTGTGCCTGTTCTCATACTCATCTATGATCTCATACCGCACAAGTAGGAATAAACCATTAGAGAATTTTTGACCAATGCCGGGAATAGTTATCAACTCATTATTAGTGGTTTTTTCTAAGGCAGGCTTCACTGTTACTATTACTCATACTTGGGGTTCGTTATTTGAACAAACCCCTGAACATCTGTGCGTAATGGACAGCAATTAGTGTGGATTGTTGAGTGAAGGTGTATTGTTAGTTTTCTAAATGATCAGAATTAATATAGGACACATCCTAATCACATAGAATGACGACCCAGCAACCTTCTGGAATGCCCTAGCTGCCACCCACGGCATTCTTCGATACCAGCCAAATACACCTATTAACACACAGATAATCAGTGAAAGGGGTGGTCTACTACGATATCATATTTTAAACTTTAGTTGATGTGTAATGTAGCTGTGTGGACATAAACAACATCTCTGAATGTAATACACAAAGTTCAATGCAAAGGGAGACAGAGTTAGCTTAGCAAAACCAACAGCGAACAAAGTTTGGGGACTTTAAAAAAATACATCCGGGTTAGAGAGATCACAGGTTACGTGCATTCACCACATGCATACACCTTGCGCAGTGAAAGGGCGTGGCCACATGCGCTGTATTGTTTTAGCTGACAAGGCTAAAATGACGTCGGAAAACTGCTATTTCCACAGAGCTTTTTCTGTTTTTGTATTCGGGCTTCCAAAGGACACGACATAAAGAGAGAAGTGCTTACAATTTAATTTTAATTATGTTCCAGAGAAATATAAAAAAAAATATATAGCTAGCATTTGACAAAGGACAGCTTCCAGTCTCTCCCAGTTCAGTGCTGGATTCAGCTAAAAATTCCTCCACCCATGGAAGCTGTTGAATGTGAGCCACAACCTGTTACTATTTTTATTTGTTAAAATTGATCTGTTTCATGCACGGTTTCTAGTATTAATGGTATCAAGGACTTAAACAAGAACGTAAACAACAGGAAATGCTGTTTGGCACCGTTAATAGTTTAGCTAGAAATTCATGTTTATCCGTCAAATCCCTGTAAACAACCACAATCTTCAGCAGCACGTGCAGTGTCGCTCTATGCGGCCGCTTTCTGTGCGTTCTACATCTCAAATAACAAACTCGCAAAAAATATGTGAACGTTTCATATTACTGTTTATTCTGAAAATATGTGAAATACACTTGTCAGATTTTATTTTAGAGAGCAGACGTGACATTCAGCTGTGTGCTCTTCATTTTCTGTCGGATTCAGGTAATGTTTACACAGCGCAAAAGTGCATGCTTGTAGAGGCGTGATGCTTTTGCTGGTGACGTGGAGCCGATCTACGAATCACGATTCAAAAAACATGATTTATAAATACACAAATCCAATTCATAAATTCAAAACGCGATTCAAAAATACACAAATCCAGTTAATAAATTCAAAATGCGATTTATAAATACACAAATCCAATTTGTAAATTCAAAACGCGATTCAAAAATACACAAATCCAGTTAATAAATTCAAAATGCGATTTATAAATACACAAATCCAATTTGTAAATTCAAAACACGATTCAAAAATACACAAATCCAATGTATAAATTCAAAACAGGATTTATAAATGCACAAATCCAGTTCGTAAATTCAAAACAAGATTGAAAAATACACAAATCCAATTCATAAATTTAAAACAACATTCATAAATACACAAACACAATTCATAAATTCAAAACACGATTTATAAATACAGAAATCCAGTTCATTTGGTAAACGTATTTATGATTTTTACTTCTGAATTCACAAATTGTGTATTTATAAATTGTGTTTTTAATTTACAAATTGGATTTTGTAAATGTGAATTGTGCAGTGCATGTATGAATTTCATCTTATGAATGTACTATTTCTGAGACTGATCTGGCTGCATAAAATGGACACTATTGGAAACAGGTTTTAACGACATGAAATAGATTTAATAAGCAGGTTTAAGCAAACAGGAAATGATACACTTCTTATATAGAAGTGCAAATATTGTCCATTACTGATATGATCACAGTTCGCTTTTTAAAAGTCATGCTTTTACTTTTAAGCCATCGTGAGACGAGAAGTTCTGGAGTGAAATGAGAAAAGCAGCTTGCAGTGACAGAGGAGACAGGGCAGATGCAGAAGAACCAAAGACAAGAGACAGAAGGAGAGAGAGAGAAGATGGAAAATTAAGACGGTTGTCATTCTGATTGTTATCCTCTCCTCCTCGCGACAGAACAGCTTGAGATGAGCATCCTGGCTCTGTCAGCTCTAATTAAGCCAACATCTGCATCTCCAAATGCTTGACGGGCAGCCGTGACGGAGAAGTGTAAAAAGATTGAGTGACGGTGACTAGGTGGCTCTCGGCAGAAGCGACAAATAATCCCAAATCCTAAAAACCAGGTGCCTGCGATGTCAAAACACATCAACATGAACTCCCGGAGACAGATTAAGAGTGAAGGAAAGCCAGGAAGGCAGGGATGGACAAGAGAACAAAAGGATCCGACTCATCTTTCCTACAACAAGCAGGTCAAAGCTTTTCCAGTAGGTCAAAGACAAGGAAGACCAACTCATTTCATCAAAGCCAAGCCTTTGTTTGAGAGCAGGAAACTGTGGTCAGGAATCTGAATGAAGCCACTAAAATAAAAACAAAAAGAAAAAAGATTGGTTGGAGGGAGCCTTCGTTGAGGGACCTCAGGGGAGAAATGAGCAAGGACAGAATAATAACCGTGTCCCGAATTCTTTATTGGCACTTAAAAATGTTTTGCAATGTTTTGTTGGCTGATTATGGCTTTGTAGGAGTAAACAGTGACTGTTTCATAAAAGAAGAATTTTTATGGTTTTCATTTTCATAATGTTTTCCAAATAATTCCTTTATTTATAGTAGATAGACCTTTTATACACACCGTTTGCAACACGGACTGTCGGTCTGTGTATTAAGAGACAGGATTTTTAGGACAAGTTGCATTGATGTGCCAGAAACTAGTTCTTCATTAATTTTCCTTCAGCTTAGTCTCTTATTTATTAGGGGCTGCCGCAGTGGAATGAATCACCAACTATTACAGCATATGTTTTACGCAGTGGATGCACTTCTAGCCACAACCCAGTAATGGGAAACACTCATACACTCTCACGTTCGCACACACATTAATTCACTATGGTCAATTTAGTTTATTCAGTTCACCTATAGCACATGTCTTTGGACCGTGGGGAAAACCGGAGCACCCAGAGGAAATCCATGCAAACTCCACACAGAAATGCCAACTGGCACAGCCGGGACTCAAACTAGCGACCTTTGTGCTGTGAGGCGACAGTGCTAACCACTGAGTCACTGTGCTGCCCTAGTTAATTCAACTGATTTGTTTTAAATGTTGAATCATTCAGGATTAAAACTAGCCTTTATATTAAAGTCATTAATTTACTTGGGCTTGTTCATTCTAGAACAGTGGTGCCCAAACTTTTTCATATGAATGACCAAAAATCAAACCTGATTGAGGCTAGTGGGCTGAAGGTAAATGTAGTTGTCATGGGTAATTTACTAATTTATTTATTAACATTTAAAAATAACTAGAAAACATTGCTTTGTATTAACTAGTAAAGTCTAATTAGACTTAGATTAGATTTTAAGATTTTTATAATGAACTTGTTACAGTAAAATCAAAAACAATCTCATTCATAACTTTATGGAGTTCCACTAGTTTTTGCCTTGATTTGCTCACTGGAGCATTCTGCATAGTCCACTGACAGTATTTACATTTTATAAAATCTGATTTATTTACAACATCTAATTAAAACATTTCATTTTAAATAGTTTTTTTTTGTAGCTCACCAAGAAAACAAACAAATAAAAAAGTTGCATCCCATTATAAACAACGATCTCTGATAAAGGCATTCGCCCTAACATTCTCTATCATTCTCATTTTTTTTCTCAGATTGCATGGTGGGCCAAATCAAAAGTAATATGGGCCAACTTTGGCCTGCAGACCGTACTTTGGCCTTTCTAGAATAATGTATTATTTAGTAACTTAATCACTGGATAAAATTGATTCAGAAACACAGAATCATTTTTGAATGACTCAAGTGACTCTTTATAAACGAGTCATTTAATCACTCAACTAATTCATTCAAAAACACTGAATCAGTCAGAATCCAAATGAGTGACTGATTTTATGTTAGCCACTGAATCATTCAGTCAGTTTATTCTAAAACAGTGATTTATTCAGGAACTTATTCACCAAATCAACTAATTGGCTCAAGATTACTGAATAATCGAGGAATGAACCCATATTAAAAAGGAATCGCTGAATCACTCAACCACATTAATTTTAAAACAGTTGTTCATTCAGGAGCTGATTCATTGAATTGGAAATCTGCGTGGGACTTAAAATTTTAGTCCAGCTCCCGCCAGGTTTTATTTCGCACCCGACCGCTAGCCGCTATATATTCAGCCTTTGTTCACCCGCTGCCCGACCTGCCCCGTTTTCTACCCGACCCAACTCTTCCCACTAAATTTAGACCTGGGTTTTAAAAACTCACGTTAAAATTGGCCACTACCAAAACAGAGAGATAACAGATAAACATGTAGGTTGTGCAAGAATTGTAGCTTCTCTCTCGGTCGGGAGCGTGCCCTCTTTTTCTCAGGAGCACTAAACTGTCAGACCACCCGCTCCCGTTCAAATTACACCAGAGTTACCGACCGCTACCGTGTTTTATTAGGAAATATATTCCAAATTTATTTGGAAATGCAGACCTCTACTCTGAATCACTCAACTGATCAGCTATATTTGTTGTTGTCTGCTTCACAAATGTAGTTAGCAAATGTTAGTTAAATGTTTATTTGCAATGCTTTAAATCTTGTAGTTGGAACACAGAACTGCATAGAACTGAAGCAGTTAATGTAAGACAATTCGATTCTGCATATTTTCAATGCAACTTACAATGTAAGCACTACATAAAAAAAATATTATGCTACAGTACGTCCCATATCACCCACCTGTACTACATGCAGAAAGTACGTACTCAGTTTGTGGAGAAAAAGTACATAGTTTTGCAAGAGTATACAAGATTTTCCTATACTAGAAGTGAATGACCAAACGCATCTTTATAAAAGTTCACTTTGTTGCAGAGTAAATATAATATGAGAAATGCATAATGAATATTATCCATTAGGTTAGATATTGACTATCAATCATTCAAACTGTTTTACCGAAGCCTCTCCACTTAACCATCATGTGTCTCATGTGTCCACCATGTTTGTAGTTTCACATCCAAGATGCAGTGTATTGTGGGGAATACTAGCCGTTAGAGTAAACTTGGATCTGCGTTTTAAAACTCTACCAGAAATAGTAGACCATCCGGGTAAGTAGTAGACCATCCGGGTAACTTTGGAATACTCATTTCAGCATAATATTATTTGAGACAACTCTCAGTAATGATTAAATCACACTGAACTGAGCTAAACTGAACTGAACTTAAACACTAAAACCTGAACTACACTGTTCCAGTTACTATGACCATTTATGTGAAGCTGCTTTGACACAATCTACATTGTAAAAGCGCTATACAAATAAAGCTGAATTGAATTGAAAAACATATCTTGATTCTGTATTCGAATACTGTTTAGTGCGAATTAGGATGCAGCACTAGACTGTTAATATGGATTTGAACTATGAAATGTATTGGTCCTACATAGGATAAGACATGGCTGTACTGAAGAGCAAAAGCAGCTCTCTTTCGATGGGTTTTGCTGGATACATGAGGAGGTCATGACCAGCCTCCTACAGCCCTGTGTCTAAATTACCCTCTCAGAATGGTTCCACCATCTGCTGCTAACAAGCCCGTGCCGTTTGGGAGGCATGAGCGTGGCTTTCAGGGCACGTTAGAGGGCACTGGGCCATGGCCACACTACATCAAAGATCAGAATATACACACGACCAACACAGAGACTCCAGGGACAGAATCAACAAGCGATGGGATCCCTGCGTGTTTAATGCTTGTTTTTGCAGTGCATGGTGGTGTGGTATGCTGACTTCATGGAAAGTTTGACAAAAATGGCTAGTCTAACTCTGTTTAATGCCTTTTTTAGAGAAGCGTAAAGCAAGGCCTTGCAATTGTTTGGAGACCCAGAAGGGACGTGATATATATAAATGTGTGTGTGTGTATATATGTGTATGTATATATATATATATATATATATATATATATATATATATATATATATATATATATATGTGTGTGTGTGTGTGTGTGTGTGTGTGTGTGTGTGTGTGTTTGTATGTGTGTATATATGTGTGTGTGTGTATATGAATATATATATATATATATATATATATATATATATATATATATATATATATATATATATATATATATATATATATATATATTCATTAAAGGGGAAATTAATTTACATAACAATGTAAACGACTGTTTCACTTCTAGTTTAACAATTTGTGGAAGACATTATTTAAAATCTATATGAGGGAACAAACTAACAAAAACTTGTTGACAAGAGCTGCAGAAACCAATGCACTCCATCGAAATTAAACTGCAGTTTTTAAAATAATTTTTATCCTGCTTATTTTATCCTGTTTATTCATAATTACAAATATTGCATAATTTTTTTCGTTCTAATTCATTAAATGAATAAAACAAGCCGAAAGAAGAAAAGAGTTTTCTAGAATCTGCGTTTTAATGAAGTGCAAGTGTTATTTTTTAATGAAGTGCCAGGCTGTTTTAGTTGCTTGTATAATTGTGGTGTATAAAAAGAAGTTTCAGCCCACAGTGGGACCCACACACACACACACACACACACACACACACACTCAGCTGAAGAAGTGACGAAGCACAGCTGAGTTTTGAGGGAGGACGCTCACAGCTTGAGCTTCTTGTGGCAAACGCTAAGCACAGTTTGTGTTTTTGTGGAGAATTGCGCAAAGTTTGAGTCCAACCACACAACTTCACTCCAGACTGCCAACTCCCTCTGGAACAGAGTTTGACTCAGAGCCCAAATCAATGGAATCTCATTACCCAAAAGTAATGATAAAGAACAAAGTTACTGAGGACTTCAAATTGGCTCCTGCCAAGTGAGTGGTAGTGGGTGGCAAAGACACCTGCTAGATATGAGAGACTTGTGTGCATGTCCATTATAGCATACAGTGACTTTCAAAAGTTTGTTGTCAGTGATGGAGAGAAAAAGGAAATTATACGAGAGGCCACTTGAAAAAATCTTTTTATTTATTTTTTATTTCGGAGGTTTAGTAAAATGCTATTGGTTTTGTTCTATAAAGGTCCAGCTTTCATTCATTCATTTTCTTTTTGGCTTAATCCCTTTATTAATCAGGGGTCGCCACAGCGGAATGAACCGCCAACTTATCCATCATATGTTTTACACAGTTTTACACAGCAACCCAGTACTGGGAAACACCCGTACACTCTTGCATTCACATCCACTCTTACACTACGGCCAATTTAGCTTATTGTATTGCCCTATAGCGCATGTCTTTGGACTGTGGGGCAAACTGAAGCCCTCGGATACCGAACCCACGCCAACACAGGGAGAACATGCAAACTCTTTGACTCAGACCAGCGACCTTGTTTCTTTAAGGGCGTACTCACACTAGGTACAGTTGCCTCGAACCGGGCCAAAGCACGCTTGTCCCCCCCTCCCGTCTCCCCCGACGGCCCGCGCTCACACCACAAACGGGCTTCGGCACGCTTACGTCATCGCTGCTGCGCTGTTCAGTGAGAAGCGCTCTCTCACTCAGCAGCACAGTGGAGATTTCTCTAGTTATATCGTTTCATTCGTTTGATATGCAGTCAAATATTTCGCCAAACAGTCCTTAGAGATGCTGTGACACGCAGTCAGATATTTCGCCGAACAGATCCGCCATTTTGGCGCTCATAAACAATCATAAAGCCCTCGTGCTGCAGGTATGAGGAGGTCTGCTGAAGTTGCGCAGCTGTCGTGCAGTGAGGGGTTTGCGTCTTTAATAAACTACGGCAGTTTGCGTTCACTGAACAGTAAGAATTATTAATAAATCCATATGAAACAGTCCCTTAAAAGTCACGTCTCGCTTTCAGTTTCGGGCTTTGCCGCGTTTTGCACTCACACACATGCGTACCGCGCCAAAGCCCAAGTGAACCGGGCTCAGGCCCACCTCTTCCAACCGGGCCAGGGCCGGCCAAGTGAACCGTGCTTGACCCCGATTCAGCGCACTCGCACTTCTCAAACAAACCGGGAAACGGGCATGGGCACGGTACGGATGGCATAGTGTGAGTAGGCCCTAAGGTGACAGTGCTAACTAAAATAAGCATTTTCGGTTTCAGTGCATTTAGAATTTTGTATGTTTTTGGCGCAGAATTTTTATTTCGGTGCATTCCATAGTTTAAAAGCTTTCTTAACTTTAGTTTTCTCACAGCTGTCATTTTTCTTCTGTGACTATTATGCTATAGCCCCTTTCACACAGTGATGCCGGTGAATATCCTGAAAAAAAAAAAACGCTGTTTACACAAGCAAGGACGTTAGGGAATTTTTCTGGAAAGGACCATTCAGAGAGCCATTCCAGAATACCTGTAAATTAACCAGAAATGAGCTCTAAACGGCTGCTCTTGTATTTGTAAACATTTGTCTACATTACAAACTCTGTGGATGGATCAGTATCTTGAACAACTTTTATGAAAACTAATAGAGGAACACTTTCGCATGTCGAGATGTTCATAATATGTGTGTGTGCTGGCTCATATGTCTTATGTAAAAAGAAGAAATAAGTTTAAGTAATAGATGAATGCTGTGTGTGGTAATGGGGTGGGAAAATAATAAGCTTGTGCTTCATCCCGCTCCATTTTCAACCCTGTTGAAATTTATTTATTTATTTTTTTTGTTAAAGATAATTTATGTAGGATATTTCTGTTCAAAATAAATACATCAAATCCAAATCAAATCAAATGATTATTTTTTAAATCTATATTATGACTACTTTTTTAACTAATTTATAATTTGTATATATTAATAATTAAATTAGGGGTGCGGGAGTTGGGGGGTGGGGGGTGGGGGGATACCATAGGGTCAGGGCGTAAATTCTCACTCCAAACTAAAACCAAAAATTGGCAGCCCTGCTTAAATATTCATATAAATGTCACAGGGGTTTCTAAATAATACATGTAGCCTTTTTTAATTAAAGCCTTGTAAAACATTTTTTATTATTAATATCTTTTAAATCTTTTCGTTGATGTTGTTGGTAATGAGGTATACAAACGTGTGTCCCAATGAGTTTATATGACCTTGTCCTACATGCATGTCTGTGTGTTTAATCTGACTCCTCAAACACACACTGCTCTGATCTCTCTGCATCTGCAGGCATGAGTGCCGTTTGCCTATTTGTAAATGTTTGCATGTTTGTTGTGGCGAGTGTTTGCCGTCTCAGTCCAGTTCTCCAGCAAAACATGCACATTCTCAGTGTTTGAGTCCTTCATCTGCCGTTTTGATCTGATTACAGCACCACAGCTACTCTTGGCAGTCTGGTTGTCATGGTGCTCCGGTGTCCCCCCCTTTGCTGAGGTTGAGCAGGTTTTGTTGATCCTTTCTGACCCCAAAGGCTAAAACTCGCCCGGACCACCAAGCCTGCCGTGGCAAAGTTTCAAATTCTCTCTCTCTGCGTCTGGCAGCAGGCCCATGTCTTGTCCTTACTGCCTAAAATGCTAATTACCCAGTGAAGATCAATCGCCTGTGCCCAAGATAACATCTGTGGCCAGTGAAGAGAAGCACGTGGCTAATGTTGGAGATCTGAAGTTGCTGGAGTCTCGGGTGTTTTGTAATAACCGGCCTTGTGGCAGCGTTTATTTGCGCTGATGTCTGACGATTTTTATTGCTTAAAGAATAGACGTTTCTTTCTTTCTGTATTGGGTAACACTCTCTTTTAAGGTTTCCTTGTTACACGGGTTACATTAAAATGCAGGTTTGATTAAAATAGAAATTACATAGAAATATCCCTAAAATAAACCCAAATTCTTTAACTTGAACCATATTGTAAGTACATGTAAATTAATTATTAATACTCATTACTTAAATAGTTACAATGCAACAAGGAACATATCATTTTAATCAGTGAGTAATTTACTCGAGATTCACTCTTGTGGGATAGTTTAAATCAGTGAATCATTTACTGGAAACTTACTGTGAACATCATTTGAATCAGAGAATGATTTACTTGGACTCACTCTGAACAGGTTATTTCAGTCAGTGAGTTGAGATTCAGTCTAAACGGATCATTTGAATCATTTATTTGAAATTGCCCTGAACAGATCATTTTAATCAGTGAGTAATTTACTCGAGATTCACTCTTGTGGGATAGTTTAAATCAGTGAATCATTTACTGGAAACTCACTGTGAAAAGATCATTTGAATCATTGAATCATTTACTTATGACCGATTCAGAACAGGTCACTTGAATCTTGAACTCGCTCTGAAGATATCATTTTAATCTGTGAGTAATTTACTCGAGATTCACTCTTGTGGGATAGTTTAAATCAGTGAACCGTTTACTGGAAACTCACTGTGAACAGATCATTTGAATCAGAGAATGATTTACTTGGACTCACTCTGAACAGGTTATTTCAGTCAGTGAGTTGAAATTCAGTCTAAACGGATCAATTGAATCATTTATTTGAAATTGCCCTGAACAGATCATTTTAATCAGTGAGTAATTTACTCTAGATTCACTCTTGTGGGATAGTTTATATCAGTGAATCGTTTACTGGAAACTCACTGTGAACAGATCATTTTAATCAGTGAGTAATTTACTCGAGATTCACTCTTGTGGGATAGTTTAAATCCGTGAATCATTTACTGGAAACTCACTGTGAACATCATTTGAATCAGAGAATGATTTACTTGGACTCACTCTGAACAGGTTATTTCAGTCAGTGAGTTGAGATTCAGTCTAAACGGATCATTTGAATCATTTATTTGAAATTGCCCTGAACAGATCATTTTAATCAGTGAGTAATTTACTCGAGATTCACTCTTGATGGATAATTTGAATCAGTTAATCATTTACTGGATACTGTAAACATATCATTTGAATAATTGAATCATTAAAAATGAAGAACATGTTGATATCGAAATCGAGAAAAACTAGATCAACGACAACTAATTAACTAACAAATTATCTAACAAAATGATTTAGGGGTAAAGGCAAAATGCAGCTCATTATGGGACTTTCTGAATTGCCTTTAGAATGTTTGGTGTCTGTTTGTTGTTGTCTTGTTGTTGAATATTCAGTGCAATTGAATGCAAGAAATAAGACTTATAAATATTGTGTTATTCAGAATAACATTTTTGAAATTCTTATGTATAAAACTACACTAGTATTTAAAGCAGGCTGATTATTATTTTATTAATTTAACAGTCATTTTATTTTATTTTATTTTACAAACTGATGTCTGAAGAAGACATTCACACAATATTTGATTGCAATGACCTGTTATATTATAAAGAGGGAAACATAGATTTTAACGTATTTGTCAACCAACATTTACAAAATTTGAACACAATGAACCAAAATGTTTATTAAAACCATTAAAATATGAAGAGCATGTCAAAATGGAAAGAGGGAAACTAGATGTAACATATTTTTAAAAATCTTTTAATGAATGCGGGATTTATAAATTAAATAACTGCTCTGTTTAATGCTATAATTACAGTCCGTCTTAGCTGTTAACCTCAAGTCATTGCAGATGAATAAAAAAACAACCAGCAAGACAAATATTTTATTTCTGCAAGCATGGCTTTTTTCCCATTATTACCTCGTATAGCTTTGTTATAATTATAATAAACAATTAAAGCTCATTTTTCTTCCTTATGCAACTATTCCAAGGCTTGTATAAGCAACATAAGCAGCGTTAGACTCATCCCTCACGGATCGGTTTATCTTTGTTGATCCTGCATCAACATTCCAATCAGCCAATCAGATTTGAGGAACACGTTTATACTTTGTTTAGACTTATAATCATGGTTTGGAGCTACTACGTCATTATTCGCTAATTATTTCCCATATTTTTGGAACTCCGTATCCACTGTTTTTTCCTACGCCCCAAGCTAAACAGTAAACAGTGAAGTATTTAATAATAATCAAAAGGGCAGAGTGAGGTGACATTATTCATTCATTCATTATAACTTATTAGAATTAATAAAATACATCCTGAATACCCCCAAAAACTCAAGATGAGTGTTTCCACAGCGATGTTGCAATATTGCAAATATTGAATATTTTTCATATGTATTGTATGTGTATTGCTTGTGTATATTCAATATTCAATTACCGACAGCTAGCTCTCTGCAACTCTCACATGTCGCCCACTGAAGCTAAGCCAGGGCTGTGCCTGGATGGGAGACCACATAGAAAAGCTAGGCTGCTGCCGGAAGAGGTGTTAGTGAGACCAGCAGGGGATGGTTCATTCCACTGTGGCGACCCCTGATAATTAAGGGACTAAGCTGAAGGAAAATGAATGAATGAATGAATGAATGAATGAATGAATGAATGAATGAATGAATGAATAATTAATTAATATGCATCAAAGGTCTTTCGGGTTAGGGATCGGTGTAGGGATTAGTTTTTGGATTACATGAATGATAAAAAAAATTCTGCTATATCCAACTCTGTAAAATCCCGGTTTGTCAGCAGTATGTCAGCGTGCAGAGGGATTGTGGGAGTCTGCGTGTGGCAGATCCTGACAGATGAAGGTTAGAGGCATTATGTAAAGAAGGGCAGCTCATTTCTGGGGACTGTGTGAGGGAAAATGGTGGCATTTGTCTCAATGAGGCGTTTATAAGTGCACGTCCTCCCGCGTGTAATGGCGGCCCTGAGCGCTACCCTGCATGCTAAGTGTGATCTTTAAACACAAAGGTGTCTCGCAGGGATCGAATGTCAGAGAGAGCGATGGCGACGCGCGCACGTTAGAAAAGGTCACATTTGGAGAAGCGAGAGATGATTGTGGGAATGATAGACCGCCGCACGCACCAAATGATCACAACGATATACAATTGCCGGCTTTCCTGGGCTCCTTTCATTCCTTCCTGCGTCTGTTTGTGCCGTACAGGTGATCAGTCATGGCTATTGTCACAGATGAAGCATTTATACCGCCGCAGATTCTCTTTCTTTCTCCTTCATAGATCAGATCTCACTACAGCGAGCAAAGGTTATATATTATGCTTCATTCAAACCTATTGATGTTGTGTTGATGCAGATTTCTTTCCAAACACTTTTCCATTGCTTAAAATGCAAGAAATGTTCAAATTGAGGAATGCACTGCTAGTCAGTTAAAAAGAAAAACAGATAAATGTGATGTTTTGCATAGATTTTTAATTATTTTTTAATTAAATATTTGGTCCTTAAAAACCTTAAATGTATTATTTCCCTCTTTGCACGATAACATGTTCCTTGCATTTTAGTAGTTTTAATAAAGTTTTAGGGTCATTACAATCAAATAATGTGTGAATGTCTCCTTCAGACATCCGTTTTGTAAAATAAAAAATAAAGTAAAAAAATAAATAAAAATAAAATTAAAGTAAAATTGAATTAAATAGAATAAAAACTAGTAAAAAAATAGTAAAAAATAACAAAATAATAATAATAACAACAATAAATTACTTTTATCACTCTATTTTAAAACTTTACTGAATAAGCAAAGTGTTGTTGATACTCGAGTACCAGGGTGTCCGCAGGGTCTTAAAAAGTATTAAAAGTTGATAAATCAGTTAATTAAGATTTTAAGGCCCTTAGAAGGTATTAAAAAGTCTTAATCACGTTTTTACAAGGTCTTAAATTTTCTTCAAGCGTTGTCCAAAGTGTTTGCAGAAAAGCATAAATATATTTATTTTCCTCGATTGGTTCGGGCCGGGTGCGTCCGGCCAAGCTCCTCTGTTTTCTGTCACCTAATTTGCGACAAACGCGGGAAGGTGATGTGACGCTCTCCATATGTAGCGAAACCATAGAGCAGGGCTATTCAATTGGCGGCCTGCAAAGCAATTTGTTCCGGTTCTCCAAATAGTATGACCAAGACATCAAAAATAAATTTAGTTCAGTCGAAAAACGGCCGCTATAGTTATGAAGTGACTTCTGTCTGTTCAATACAGCTCGAGCTGGAGTTGAAAGCTGGGCAGAGCATGAGTCATCACCTGACATTAAGTGAGTGGCATGGGCAGCCGAAACATTTGGATAATTAAGCTTAAGGGATTCTTAATGCTACGTTTCTGTTAAACGGAATGAAACTGCTGCAACTAAACAAAGTTGTGCCACCTGTGCGCTAGTTTAAACTTCTGAGCTTATGTAACCCCGCCGGTCCAACACCACCCAACCTGCTCAGAGCTGGGATAAGAAACGGCAACCTTCCGCATGGGAAGGCTGTTACGCACACACACTGGACTTTAGCAGCGGGCCATTCACATATTGTGTCTTTTTCCCATGCAAGTTTGTTATTTTCAATATTAATATAATATATTATTAAAATATGTCTTTAAAGCCGCATCTAAATGTCCCATTATCAGATTGCAAGTCCTAATCTGATTGGTTTTCTCTGTTTCTCCACAGATCAGAGGGCCTGATTCTAGAACAGCTCCCAGATACAATGACGCAGATCGCCTGTACACCTCTGTGCCCAGGTAAACCAGCGTTTGTGTGTGTTTTACCGCTGAGATTTGTGTGTTTTTGTACCATATGCTGGACATATGTGGCACTGCTGGATCCGTAGAGTCAACAAAACAAGACGGAAAAAGGTGGAGGGACTTCCCTTCCCACACACACACACACACACACACATTCAGTCTAATCCTCTTTCATCCCGCTAATTAAATCTTGAGTGTTTGCCTTCCGAGAGCTTTCCTCATCCCGGAATATTCACCTGATCTGCTCCCAGAGGATCGGGATCCAGGCAGGAAGCTGGGAATGCTATCCTGATTCCTGGCTCACATCCCGGACCCTTAAGTGCCTCAATCATTGACGTCTAGAAACATACTCTGATATGAGGCGGCTGGAGTTTGCCAGTTGTTATGATGAAGTGCTCACAGTTTAGAGGAATGTGGTTTGGGGTCATGTTAAAGGATACTTGAAGGCAGATTTGTGAATTAAACTTCATCCTGGGTATTATTTTAAAATTTTTAAAGTTGACATGTTTCTCGAGAAGCAATTTATGATTGTAAAAGTAGCAAGGATTCTTATGTTTTTTGTAACATCTGATGTGTATATAATTTTTATTTATTTTTACTTGTGTTAACTTCAAGTCTGTGGTGAACTAATATATGTATATATATATAAATATATATATATATATATATATATATATATATATATATATATATATATATATATATATATATATATATATGTGTATATATATATATATATATATATATATATATATATATATATATATATGCATATGCATATGTATATATATATATGTATATGTATGTATGTATATATATATATATGTATATATATATATATATATATATATATATATATATATATATATATATATATGCATATGCATATGTATATATATATATGTATATGTATGTATGTATATATATATATATATATATATATATATATATATATATATATATATATATATATATATATATATATATATAATGTATGTATATTTATATATATATATATATATATATATATATATATATATATATATATATATATATATACATATATATATATATACATATATATATATATATATATATATATATACATATATATATATATACATATATACATATATATATATATATACATATATATATATATATATATACATAGATTTATTTATACAACAGTCCTGTCTGGTTCTTGAATCTGATTGGCTATATATCCTTGATATATTTAAGTAATATTAGCACCCGTACAGCCTCTTTAACCTTTGTATATTACTCCGCCCACATATAGCCAGCAAAAAGCCGACACTACAGATCTAAAGTTTAAAAGATGCTTGCTCAACTGTTTAACTATTAGCTTATGATTTGAATCCAACGCGGAAGAAAGTAGTTCCTTATAGAAAAGGGTTTTTGAGGCTTTACATGTTTGATTTTATTTTTATATACACAATTATGCCGTCAAACTGTTGTATAAACGCAATATCACACTCGTAGCACTCATATCGCAATACTACTATATGTATGCCATGATAACAGCAAATAATATTTGACTAGATATTTTTCAAGACACTTCTATACAGCTTAACCTGAACAATTAATATCAGACATATTGTGAAAATTTTCTTCCTCTGTTAAACATCATTTGGAAAATGATCTTTTTGAAAAAGAAAAAAAAAATCGAAGGGGGCTAATATTTCTGACTTTTACTGTATGTATATATATATATATATATATATATATATATATATATATATATATATATATATATATATATATATATATATATATATATTATATTTTATATTCTATATATATAGAATATTTTAATTTAATAATATTTAGAACACAATGTTCTTTAAAATAACTTTTGTTTTGATGAGTATTTATTTGATTACAAGTTAGACATTTTTGTATCTTAAAGACCCAAAAAATCCAAATAATCCAAACAAAATGTGCTTCTATTATCCAGAAACAGACATTAGCGCAACATTGTCATAATTAAGTTTTCTTATTTATTCTTATTTATATAGTTACTTAAACATTGAGTTAAACTGCATCTTGATAGCTAAAACATATATACATATATTTAAAATGACATTATATTTAAATTAATTCAAATATTTGAACATGGGCAGCATGGTGAAGTAGTGGGTAGCACAATCGGCTCACAGCAATAAGGTCGCTGGTTCGAGCCTCAGCTGGGTCAGTTGGTGTTTCTGTGTGGAGTTTGCATGTTCTCCCTGTGTTGGCTTGGGTTTCATTCAGGTGCTCCGGTTTCCCCCACAGTCCAAAAACATGTGGGAAAGGTGAATTGGGTAGTTTATGTGTGTGAATGATTGTGTATGCATGTTTCCCAGTGATGGGTTGCAGTTGGAAGGGCATCCGCTGCGTAAATAAGCAAGAATAGTTGGCGGTTCATTCCACAGAAAAGAAAATAAATGAATGAATCTGAACATATTTATTACATATGTTTTAGATAGATCCCAAATGTCCTGTGATTTTACTCTTTCTAAATATACATCATGCTTATTTTGATGTTTTCTGTAGATGTACCATAGTTAATCTCTATAGTATTCATTCAGTGAATTGCTCTATTTTTTCACTGTTACCAGGATGTGGTTAAATTGTGCAGTTTAAGTAGATTTAGACCTTTCGGCCTGACTGAAATCCACCCAGATCCACATCAAAGCATATCTTTGTGCAGCTCAGACCTGTAAAACACCTACAAATGAGACATCAGAGCGACTCGCGCAAACTTTTCCCTGCTTATAAAGTCATACATTTTGACTTATCTCAAGCTCCACATGTTGTTTTGATATGTTTCTCCTAAAGTAAAGTCCCCCCTCAGCCCTCCTGCATCTCCCGGCTCGTATTCAGAAGAGTGGACTATTTCAATGAAATGAAATACATTTTTCAGGGTTGAACTTTGTGCTGTGGTTCCCTCGGGCTGCTCATTCAGACCCATTTCCTTTCAAATGACTGCGCTCCATTACATTAGCATATATTTCCCCCTTCGCCATCTCTCTCTCTCTCTGTCTCTCTGTACGTGTGACTTGGTAGCAGCAAAACTGCTTGTTTCGGTCCTTGGGAAAAGTTCCTTAAGGCTGAAAGCTATCAGTTCTAACAGTGTCACATCACTCTTGTAATGGAGAGCAGTTTTGTGCAGTGTTTCTGTGTTGAGCTGAAATGTGTCAGTCGCGCACACAATCAGCCTCCAGGCCTGATGATGACGATCATGAAGTGATGTGGTTAAAGCTCAGAGGTGGTTAAGCAGAAGGTTGCAGGTTCGAATCATAAATAAAGCCATGATCTATCATACTGACGGATCTATCATTTTCTTTTCGGCTTAGTCCCTTTATTAAAGGGTCACGAAACACCAAAACACATTTTTTGAGCTGTTGACAGTTGTATATGTGTCCCACACTGCTATAAACACTATTAGGACACCTATATTTCACTAAAAAGGGTAAATTGGTTGTTTTTGCGTTATTTCAAGCAAATTCGTACTTCCGGTTTGAAACGAATTTTTGAAGCTGCGTCACGGTCATGACATAATAGCGTGTATTCCAGCGTGCAGACTGGGCGTCTGTGCCAGAGTGAGTCTTATTACGTCTTACAGTGTGATGCATTAATGCATGAGTAAGGCTTGGTTCAAACCAATCAGCGCGCTCATTTGTGCAACTTCATTAATATTCATTAGTGTCACAGTGTTGTCACGACAGAGACGCCACGTTGTGTTGGCAAAACAAGCGTGAAGTGTTGCTTTTATAGTTTGCTGCCGTTAAGTTTTGTTTTTATTTTCTCTCTGTGAGAGCGCAGCTGGCGTCACGTGTGGATTAACAGTGTACGCGACGCTCGACAACAATAACTTACGTGTCTAAGGAGGTTTATTGTTTACCTGAGAGCTGTTCTCATCTCCAAACGCTGAGATCTGGATTCGCTTGTAGTCTTCTCTTCATAAAGATGCGGCTCTAGTTACTGGTGATTGTCCTGTCTCTACAGATTTGGTAAGTGAGCGACCAGTACTCTTTGTTTATTTTAGTTTGCTCGTATCGAACTAAGTTAACTATTGCACCGAGTCACCGAGTGTAAACACGTTAGCATCACAACCAAACTTTAACCTCGTGTAGGGCTTTTACCGCATTTAGTGACCGGAATAACACACGCGGCTTTCTGACACTACCTGCCGTGTGCATCTAAGTTTCCGGGAAATGCGGAGGTTTTTTTTCTCTCATTCGCCGTGCGGTATCAAACATTGCATGAAAAATACACGCTTAGAGCAAGCAGTTCCTCGAATCAAATATCGCGTTTGTCGGGAGGGACATGAATGAATTCCCTGAATGAAAGAGCCAAACTGCAGTTAAAGTCCAACATTTAATAATTTGGCAAATAATTCGACTACAGGTGTCCATGTAGGTTAAACACCATCACTTTCTCATGTGTGTGTATTTTGACTCTGAAACTCGCGCGTGCACAAATAGACACTCCCACACCATCCCACTTTAGTTCCTCCGACACTCCCCCCTAAACAGAGCTGGACACGCCCACTTTTCTGACTTTTTCCAAAGTAGAGGTGTGAAAACACCCTGCTGAAACGAGGGGGTTTCATGGCCCTTTAATCTGGGGTCACCACAGCGGAATGAACCGCCAACTTATCCAGCATATGTTTTTTAAACAGCATATCGGGGAAACATCCATACACACTCATTCACACTGATACACTACGGACAACTTAGGCTACCCAATTCTCCTGCACCAATTGTTTTGGGACTGTGGGGGAAACCGGAGCCCCCGGAGGAGACCCACGTGAATGCAGGGAGAACATGCAAACTCCACACAGAAACGCCAACTGACCCAGCCGAGGCTCGAACCAGCAACCTTCTTGTTGTGAGGCGACAGCACAACCTACTGCGCCATTGCATCCCCTTTCATGAATTAATTTATTATTATTATTATCAATAAAAGAATTATTGTTTAGTTTTCTTTATTTTGTTTTCCTCATTAATTTTTATTGTTGTTATTATTATTATTATTAATAATAATAATAATAATACTATCATGATTGTTTTGCTATATTTATTTTGTTTTATTCATTTATATTCATTATTTAATTATTTATATTATTATTACTGTTATAATTATTATTATTTATTATATTATTATTATCATTAATGTTTTGTTTTATTTTTTAATTAATTAATTAATTAATTATTATTATTATTATCTAGCTTATTTTAATTATTTATTTATTTATTTATTATTTATATTATTCATTAATTTGTTTATTTATTTTTTTCCAAGAATTATATTTCATTATTTTTCATTAAAATAAATAAAACATTAGTATAAAGCAATTTTGCTGAGAAGTTGTGTTTACTAATAGGTTTTATTGCAATTATTTAAAATAAATAATTCTTTGATTGAGGTCCTTTCAGTACTATTTATATACGGTTATATTTTATTACTATTTTTATTAGGATTTTAAATGTGGATTTTTTTTAAATATATTTTTTTGTTGAAATCCATGACTATTGTGTTTTACTTTTATATAAAAACAATTATTTTGTTAGTTTCATTACATTATTTTGTATTTTAGTTTGATTTTAATAACATCAAATCATATATAATATTGAATAATGTAGAATAGCATATAAATAACTGAATAATATATTACCAATATATCAAATTGAATAATAAAGTTGGCATTAACATCTTGAGGCTTTCACCTAGACTTTTGTACTGTATATTTATTTATTTTTACACACTTCAGTAATAAGATTAATTTATTTATCATTTTTTGTATTTAACTTTTCCCCAAATCCTAGTAAACTGGTGTCTCCTTTTCTACAGGTCTCAAAATTAATCTTGACAAAGCTGATTCCAGCTTCTCACGTAGCCCTATATTGTCCATGTCAAACACAGTAATAAACTACAGGAATGCTTTGCGTCTTAGGTCATTTCATTAGCATACAAAGGACTGATTTCCGTGAGAGTTTGAGCTCAGCAGGAGGTGGATTAGAGTTCAGTCCCTGCAGACTAATCGCCGCTGAGTCTTAAACCTGCGTTTGATTGGATAAAGATCAGCTGGAGCAAGGAAGGTCAAACAACGCCACACTTATCTGCAAACAGAGGTCCAGAACAGACTCCAGCAACTACACTACCTGACTCAAGTCTTGTCGCTTATTCAAGTTTTAGGAACAACAAATAATAACTTGACTTCTAGTTGATCATTTGGTATCAGAAGTGGCTTATAAGAAAGGCAAAGGCCTCTAGATTACACTTATTTTACCAAAATAAAATATGATCATGTCTTGATTTTTAATTATTTAATTAGGACAGTAAAGTCTGACTTTGCTTAGACAAACGTCTTGTCACTGAACAGAAATAATGTCCAGTATAGAATATAAAGTCATGCTGCAGTGGAAACACAATGAATATTGTGTCTGACTCTCATGAGCTTGGAGGACTGCATCCATACATCTCTGCTGTGACTCAAATCACTTATTAATAAAGTCATCTGGAATGGCAAAGAAAGTGTTCCTGCAGGACTCCCAGAGTTCATCAAGATTCTTTGATTCATCTTCAATGCCTCTTCCTCCATCTTACCCCAGACATGCTTAATAATGTTCATGTCTGGTGACTGGGCTGGCCAATCCTGGAGCACCTTGACCTTCTTTGCTTTCAGGGGCTTTGATGTGGAGGCTGAAGTATGAGAAGGAGCGCTATCCTGCAGAAGAATTTGCCCTCTCCTGTGGTTTGTAATCTAACGGGCAGCACAAATGTCTTGATACCTCAGGCTGTTGATGTCGCCATCCACTCTGCAGATCTCTCGCACACACCCATACTAAATGTAACTCCAAATCATGATTTTTCCTTCACCAAACTTGAAGAATCTTGGCTGTAAAAGGAACTTTATGAAACTGAAAATAGTCACTTCAATCTTTCACCGGAAGTTTATTGATGGCTGAAAAACACTAGCTGTGCATATAGTATCTTTGCATATAGCAGAGAAGCATTCATTTGGTCATTTGTTTTCCGAAATCAGATCACTATTCCATCCGAAAAAAAAAAAACACATAAAAAGGACCAAGTTTAGTGAAGTCCCATGTGTTAGAAATGACACTCATGACACTGAAAATCTCATTTAAAACAATGCTCTCCGAAAGCAAATGACTGAAATGAAGGAGAAAGCTCCATGTAGCTGGAACAGACAGCAAAGCTGCTGAGAAACACCACCAGTTGAGCGACTGCCAATAAAAGCAGCTCTCCTGAGAACATTCAGATCTGCTAGCGAGCGCACCGCAGAAATTGTGATTAAAAAGTATTGGTTTATTTAAAGCAGCGAGCTTCTGCGTCTATAAAAAGGATGTTTTGGTTCAGATTATCATGAAGGAGTGTGCTTTACTTTGTTCATTCATCTTGGCACCGGAAAGCAGGGTTATTTCTTTTCATTCTCTCATGACATCTCACTCTGCGCTATATTGCGTTTTGGCTTCGCCTGCCGTTTTGCTTCCAAGTAAATAAAGCGCAGTGACTCGGTTCGGGTTTAACGTTGTTTGCCTTGAAACACAGGAGCCGTAATGAAATCAGTGTTTGGAAATGAAACTTTTATTTTGCTTTTGATTTTTTTTTCTTCCATCAGCTCTTGTTTTTCCTATGGTCCTTAAAGGGATACCTCACCCAAAAGTCATTCACTTAGCCTGAACTTGTTCGAACCCTTCATGAGTTTCTCTCCTCTGCTGAACACAAAAGAAGATATTGTAAAAATGTTGGGAAACCATAACAGTTGACTTCCATAGTATTTCATTTTTCTAAGATGAAAGTCAACAGTTACATTTTTTTTTCAGCTTTCTTCAAAATATCTTCTTTTGTGTTTAACTCATAGAGGTTTGGAGCAACATGAGGCTGAGTAAATAATGAGTAAATAAACATTTTGGGTGAAATATCCTTTTAAAATGAAATATCCTTTGTCTGGAACTAGTGCTGTAGATGAAATGCCGGCAGCTAGCTTTCTGCAATTTGCAAATGGTCAGCTAGGCAGGGCTGCTCCTGATGAGTCCCTGGATGGGAGACCACATGGGAATGATGCTAAAAGTGGTGTTAGTGAGACCAGCAGGGGGCGCTCAACCTGCGACCTGTGTGGGTCCTAACACCCCTGTATATTGATGGGGACTCTATACTGCTCTGTGAGCTACGTATTTCGGATGAGACATTAAACCGAGGTCCCGACTCTCTGTGGTCATTAAAAATCCCGGGATGTCCTTTGAAAAAGTGTAGAGGTTTAACCCCGGCATCCTGGTCAAATTTGGCCTCCAAATTTGTCCATCATGGCCTCCTGACCATCCTCATATCATAATTGGCCTCATCACTCTGTCTCCTCTCCACCAATTAGCTGGTGTGTGGTGTGCGGTCTGGTCCAGGTGGATGCTGCACACTGGTGGTGGATGAGCAGATTCCCCCAAAAAAGTGTAAAGCCCTTTAAGTGTCCTGAAAAAAAACACTATATATATAGTGTATATATAAGGAAATATTATTATTATTATTAAATATGTCTAATCAATTGTGATTGATGATTGACTATAGAGTTCTCTAGTTTGTTGGAGTTGTTGGTAGACACAGTGTCTGTCTGTGCAGTCGATCTTGGTATGGTGGTCATTATATGTAAATAACCTTAGATTTGTCTGTTTGTTTGTCATTATTCATATTATCTGCATATATTTCTGTCTATTGATCAGTCATTTTAAAAGTACTGTATAAGTGTCCATCTGTGTTTCGTCTGGTCGATCACTACATCTGTAACTATGTATCTATTTGTCTATCTCGTCAGTATGCCTGGTGATTAATAATCAATAAAAGAAAATTAGACAAATGAATAATTGAGAGATAAATAGACAGATATGTATATATACAGGTGAGGTCAAAATTCACCATCCGTTTTCTTTTTTCTCAAATGATGTTCAACAGAGCAAGGAATTTTTCACAGTATTTGCTATAACATTTTTGTCTTTTGGAGAAAGTCTTATTTGTTTATTTCAGCTAGAATAAAATCAGTTATTTAAACAAAACAAAAAACTTAAGGTCAAAATTATTAGCTATCTTAAGCAATATTTTTTTTCATTGTATACATAATAAACTCTATATTATACAATGGCTTGCTTAATTATCATACTTTACCCAATTAACCTAGTTAAGCCTTTAAAGGGGCCATAACCCCCCCCCCCCCCCCCCCCCCCCCTCTCTCTCTTTCAGTTCAAGTCTACCTTAGAATTTTTTCAAAAAATGCATCATGATGGGCGTCTGCGAGCAGAGGGAGGAGTGGGTGTGGCTGTGAACACTATAAATGAGGAGGACTACTCTCTTCCTCAAACCCCGGGTCTGAATGCAGACATAGTGGATAGCAGTGCAGCAGGTCTCTTGCCCTGTCTATTCCAAACATTAGCCCTGCCGGTAATCTGGAGGATTTTAAACATAGGCGAACACAGCAGCACGGATATAGGTTATGTGTCTGAATGGTAACGAACTCAACTGATAAAAGCCAAAGACCTATTCTCGTACAGCTCTCCTGACAAAAAAACAAAAAACAAAGCCAGAATCTTTATGGTTTATTGTGGATATGTAAGAAATCTCTGTTACAAGTTAAACAAAAATTCTAATAATCAATTATATTTTGAATAAAAACATTTTTTTCTTGCGTTTACATTAATGTTATGTTTCAGTCTTTTAAATGTGATTAATCGTGATTAATTGCAAAAAAAGTGCAATTAATTAGTTAATTTTTTAAATCGATTGACAGCATGTGCTCTCATTTTTAATTAAGAAGCAAGGTCTTCTCATACAATGTATAAATATTATATGAGAAACCGGCACGTCATCACTCCACTAACAGATTTGCACTACGTCACCGATTTTGATCCCAGCTAAAAATATTTTAAACCTGTAAGATGAAATTAGCTACCAAAAGCTCAAAATAATCCAGTTTTCCCTACAATTAAAGCTGACAAGTTCTAATATTATCTTAAATTATGCTCAACACACACAAAAATCTGTTAAAATCTCAAAAAAAGTACTCAAGGCTGTCCTGAAGCTTTAAATGTCACTTTAAGCTGAATACCAGTATCTTGAAAAATATATAGTCACATATTATTTACTGTCATCAAAGATAAAAGAAATCAGTTATTAGAAATGAGCTATTAAAACTATTATGATTAGACATGTGTTGAAAAAATCTTCTTTCCGTTAAACAGAAATTGGGGGAAAATATACTGAGGGGTAATAATTCAGCAAAGCTAACAATTCTCACTTTAACTATATACAGTTGAAGTCAGAATTATTATCCTTTCTTTGAATATTTTTTTATTTTTTAATATTTCCCAAATGATGTTTAACAGAGCAAGGAAATTTTCACAGTATGTCTGATTATATATTTTTTTCTTCTGGAGAAAGTCTTTTTTTTTCAGCTAGAATAAAAGCAGTTTTTATTTTTATTAACCATTTTAAGGTCAAAATTATTAGCCCCTTTAAGCAAATTTTTTTCTCAAAGGTCTACAGAACAAACCATCGTTATACAATAACTTGCCTAATTACTCTAACCTGCCTAGTTAACCTAATTAACCTAGTTAAGCCTCTAAATGTCACTTTAAGCTGTATAGAAGTGTCTTGAAAAATATTCAGTCAAATATTATTTACTGTCATCATGGCAAAGATAAAATAAATCAGTTATTAGAAATGAGTTATTAAAACTATTATGTTTAGAAATGTGTTGAAAAAAATCTGCTCTCCGTTAAACAGAAATTGGGCAAAAAAATAAACAGGAGGGCTAATAATTCTGACTTCAACTATATATCTGTACTGTATATTGCCTCCCCATCAGTCTGTCTTTAATTCCACCTGTATATCAGTATCTCAGTCTGTGCGTAAACTGTCATTTCCCGCTCTTGTTTTTGTTGCGCTCGATTGTTTAGTCCATTGGCGCAACTCTTTGAGTCAGTCCATTAATCCATCCTCACTCATTGACTGCTCATAAGTTCATCCTGTTGCTTACAATTCCACACACCCTGCTTTGTTCACCCTCACCCACCAGCTGTTTGGCATTGTGTGTGTGTGTGCACGTCTGTCTCAGGGGGACGACACAGGAGTCGAGGTCAAACCGGGAGCCAAGAGAGGAATTTCCTTCCCAACGTCTCGGGCAGGTGCAGCGAGCGCATGCAAACTGATTTACTCTTGTCGTAAGACGGAAAATATGTTCACTGACGGCTCCTTCACACACACACACACATGTGCGCAGCCTTCTGAGTGTTGATTAGCGCGAGCGGGAGAGAGATGGATTGCAGGACTTGTCATTACTTTGTTTTCTGACCCATGTATGTTAAATCACATCACCTACCGCAGGCTGTAAAGTCGCACAAACACACACAAACACACACACGCTCTAGAGACGTTTGCTCACTCGTGTTCTGCATCGCATATTATAAATGTGAATTCAAAGAGGCTTTGACCCGCATTTGTTCAAATAAGCACATGTGGTGCTATAACACACACACGCACACTTGCAGGTCCACCAATCTCAAACACATGTGCTTATTCACACACACACAATTACGCACACTTACACACATCTGGCCACCCGTTGCTCATTCAGCTGTGACCCAAAGCCTCTGGGCTTACTTTGGGTCAGCGGATCACGGGGTCACTTGTAGGCTAGGACTGTAACTTGTGTCTGTCCCAGCGGAGATGCAGCAGTGTGTGTAAGTCTGCTTTAATCCCCAGCTGCCTGCACACAGTCTATAACCCACAGCGTTTCTCATTATGGCTAATCTAGCATGCTAACTTCAGCTTGAAACCCCTGTGTGTTTATCTCACAGTATAGTGTGCGTGAGGTATGTATAATATATCCCTGTCTAAATGAAGTATACGCCATATATTCTAGTGTATATGAGCATGTTTTATTATACAGCACGTCAAGTCATTCTTGTGCAAATATTTCTGGGGTATAAGGCACAATAAATGGTCTTTGTGCAATACATTTGAGTGTTTTTGAGGATTATATCAAATACCTAAGTGGAAAATAGATCAATATAATGTTTTACAGCAGTAAAAAGGTGCCATATTTTGTGTATTTAACAGATTATGTGCCATTTGTAGGAGATATCAATCATGTATTGTTGATTAACTGGGTTTTAGAGGTTTTTAAGATGGTTATGTAAATAGAATATCATATACTGTATACTAGTGTGAATGATTTATAAGTTGACTAAATTAGCTTTATATTATGTCATGCACACTCACCGGCCACTTTATTAGGTACACCTGTCCTACTCTTGTTAAGACAAATTTCAGCCAAGCACATGGCAGCAACTTAATGCATTTAGGCATGTAGACATGGTCAAGACGATCTGCTGCAGTTCAAACTGAGCATCGGAGTAAGGAAGAAAGGGGATTTAAGTGGCTTTGAATGTGGCGGATGACCTACAGCAGCAGAGCACTACATCGGGTGCCACTCCTGTCAGCTAAGAACAGGAAAATGAGGCTACGATTGTAAATCGTATTGTGAATTGTAAATTTGTTCTGCTGTTCTTTTGTGCGCACATGTTTATTATTTCCAAGGGAGGCACAGTAATTGTGTGCGCAAATAGGAATGGCTAACCAATCAGCTTCACACTTTGTATGCATTATATATATATTGGTAATAACGGGAGACTAATTACTAGGGACGTAACGGTATCAGAATTTCACGGTACGGTATTTATTGAATCATTTACAGGAAAAAACAAAACTTACGAAAATACTCCAAAAAAGTGCCAAAAGTGTCAATGACATATAAATTAGCCATTTATCTGTAAGCTTTGAAACAGGAACTTCAATTTTAATAACAAAAAAAATATTAAACCATGTAAAAAAATTAAGTTTCAATTTAGTATTGTTGAAAACGCATCACATTCAACATTTAATCACTCACTCACTTAGATAGAGATGGGTTTAAAGGAAAATTATCATATAAATATAATCTGGTAAAAGCTGGTATCTCTGGGTATTTACAATGTCCCCTACAACAGAAAAAAAAAACCTCTCATTTGGGACTGAGGTTTCTGGGACAAGAGAGATATGACTTGGCCCAGGTTGTTAGCAATGGGTAACGTTGTGCATTGTCTTTCCCCCACTTGAGAGGACAAACCATGAGTGAGATAGAGATCTCATGTCTGCATCAATCTGAACAGTGTGCTGTGTTTCTGCAGTCCCCATGACTGTTATTAGTCGTATTCCCCAACTTGCAAGCACGTGCACACACAGTGCTCAACCTGTGCAGTGCAGATGCCCTTTTTAGTCTTGGATAAAAAGTTCCCTTCCAAAATGATCAAAAGTGCCCCCGCGACGCGACATACCCTCCGTCCCCGCTTTACAGTACACGCGACAACACCGCTATTCAGTACGCACGCGACAACAACGCTATTCAGTACGCGCGCGACAACACAGCCGATAAGAACTCGCGCGACAACACCACTATTCAGTACGCGCGCGGCGACAACACCCGCTTTAGGGTTTTCCAGCTCTTTTTGATCCCCGCTTCTAGCAGCACACTCCATTTCCGCATTACTGGATCTGTAGCGACAACAGACCGCAAGGGATGATGGTCAAGCATGGGCTGATGGGAATTGTAGTTTCCGGTACCTCCCGTTCGCTTCATTCGCCTGAGCAAATTTTCTCAGAAGACCTATAGTTTTACCGAGTCATGCGACTACGGTAATATCGAAAAAAATTAATATTGCGGTATGACGGTATTTACAAAGCCGTTACATCCCTACTAATTACCTCAGGCAAACGCAGCGCACACAAACACTGCAGTGCTTTTTAAATTTTCTCCATAAATAAAACTTGTATCAGAGCTGCAGCAAGTTTGACGATTGACTATGGAAGGCAATTGTTACAGGTTTCTAAAATATCTTCTCAAAGGATCTCAAGTAGGTTTTAAACAAGCGAAGGAAGAGTAAAGGATGTCAGAACATTCAGTTTTGGATGAACTAATTTTTTGCTGAGACTGTGGTCTTTGGTGAAGCTAAATATTCTTGAAAGGCAGAAAAACAACTTTGAAAGTCAAAAAAAAAAAAAACTAAACAGGCAAAACAAAATGTACTCCCAGGGGTCTAAGGGTGTTTTGAGGCTATGGAGAAGTTTTGAAATGCACTGACATTTGTGTTGTTTTCAGTATCTTAAAGACATATAAATGTCTAATGTGTGATAACACTGTAAACAGCACAAGTTGGGCTACAATAATACCTAAGCAGAATGTTTGTATGTGTTTGTGTTTTTGAAAAGAAACGTTTATGTGTGGTTAGTGAAAAACTACAATTTTGAAGTCATTGAAACAAGGCCATGAAACACACAGAGCACATTTGTTCACACGACTTTTGAGAACTGGATCTTGTAGCCTAGTGTTTTTACTTCAAAATGATGTGAGAAACATCTTGTTTACTTGCTCACAGAAAACAATAGATTGAATAACATTTTCTAAGTCACTTTCTGAGTGAAAATGGTCTATGCGAGAAGGCGTGAACAATCATTACTAATGCAGTGAGTCAAACCTGAGAAGTCAAAGACCTGCATAATGAGCCATCAGACAGGAACAGTGTGTGACTAATAAGAGGGAAAAGTTTCAAGAAAGAATCTGAGGAAGAAATAAGTAATTTTTTTTTTTTTTTTTGCAGTTTATGTAAAATACTTATGGCTCTGGATGACATATTAACTTATATTGTAAACTATGTTTAGTTTATACTGTAGCACTGATCGTTTAACTTCATGTAACCTCATTGTATCATAAGGATTCATTTCATGTTGCCTGTATGTGTTTTCTTAACTCTTAAAGTACATTGAACTGAAGCCACTGGCTTTCATTTTATGAGCTAAAATCGTCAATAATGTCCTTCTTAAGAAAAAAAAAGCATCTTTTACATCTTGGATATCCCAAAGTAAACAAACTGCTCTTTTCAATTGTTGTGTGAACTGCCCCTTTAAGTTTGAGTTGTAATCTTGAAGCATTTGTACATTTTGCATGTATTTAATGGGGTAACTTTGCTTAATATAATAAGTTAAGTAGTTTACCCAAAAATGAAAATGGTAATTCATTTACTCATCCACCACTTGTTACAAACCTCAACTTTTTTCTTTCTTCTGATGAACACAAATTAAGATATGTTGAACAACGTAGTAAACTAGCAGCCATTGACTTCCACTGTATTTTTTGTTCCTACTATGTTTGTCAATCCCTGAAGGTTTTCATAAAGGTTTAAAACCAAATGTTGATTTTTAGGTAAACTATCACTTTAAGGGAGGCATTCCCTGAGCTCTAACAAATGTTCATTCCTTATTAAGTCCACAGTAATCATCTATTATTGTACTGTAAACAAAAACACAACTCTTCATAGGAGCATTTGTTCTCTCAGTACAGTCGCTCAGAAAGAAACCGTATTGCTGATATTTGTCTGAAGTTTTAAGTATGGCTATGTTTGGCTCTTATCAGTCTCCAGCGTTTAAATGAACACACACACACACACACACACACACACACACACACACACACACACACACACACACACACACACACACACACACACACACACACATATACACACACACAATGTTTAGACTCAAGACTGCAGTATTTCTGTTTCAGTTGTTCTTGGGTGGTCAGAGCTGACAGACACGCTACACACACGCTGTTGACGGATTATAACCACACACACACATCTCACAGTACGGTGCATAGTCTGCACACACCCACACACTGTTTGTAACTAACTCTGACAGGTGAAATAGTGAACGGACTACAGTCACGCTTTAGACTGAACTATATTAAACATCAAACGCTGCACGCATGAAGCCTTCACAAATGTGTTCTGCAGCGCAGGTCTGACATAAAGGTTGTCGGCTTGGCTTCTCCCAGCTCGTTTTTTTTGGAGGCCACGCTCCTCTTGATGGATTGCAAAGGGATGCAACATTTGGATAAGTAATGTAGGCCGCAACCCTGAGCATATTAAGAATGCAAATAATCAATGTAGTTTTTTTTATATATTTATTTATATATATATATATATATATATATATATATATATATATATATATATATATATATATATATATATATATATATATTACCCTTCAGTCTGCAGATGCCCTCCATTTATTCTTGTAGTTTTGTAAATATTCCTGCTTTATGCTTTTATTTATTTAGTTCTTTGCTTCTGCTTTAGCTGCTTTATCTTGTTCATATTAATTTTGCATATTAAGATCACATGCAACAAACTCGTTTCAAGTGACACATTTCTTTTGAAAGCAGTAAATAGTATAACTTTTTAAACATTTTTAGACACTGATAAGCCATTTAGAGTAAATGTAAACGTTTAACCCCATAACTGTCTTCGGGATGGTTTTTTTTTTGGTTTTAAATAGGAAGAGTAATAGATTAAAATACATTCAAAGTCTGAAGCGCATGGCGCAAAAGCATTAAGGGCATGTCCGAATCCACTTTTGCTATTTTAAGGACAGTACAATACAGTCTGCGCCTTAGCACATGGTCCAACAAGGTTGTGCTTATTCTCTAAATGAGTTATGGGTGTGTTTTGAGAATAACGTGCATTAAACCAATCAGAGTCTCATCTTTCATTCCTTTTAAGAGTCAGTTGTTTCATGCCAGACAAACAGTAGGTAAAGGAAGTGGTGCACCTCACACTTTTCACATGTTTTCAGATGCAATATGTGAATGGCTCCTGTAAATTGGGTAACTTTGGTTAATATATGTAATAACTTAAGTAGTTCATCCACAAAAATGTGCGATTTGGTAATGGTAATTTTTGGTAATGGTTTATTGGTAATAGTAAATGGTCATTTATTTTCTCTTCCACCACTTCTTCCAAACCTGTTCAGGTTTTTTTCTTTTGCTGTACACAATTGAAGATATTTTAAACAATGTTGTTTTATATAGGAAGAATAATAGATTCAACTACATTTTTGGGCTCTATCTTAACAATCTAGGCACAAAGTCTAAAGCGCAGGACGCAAAAGCATTTAGGGCAAACAGACAAGCTGATCTTTGCGGCTTTAAAATGCTCAAATATCCCTGAGTCTGTTGTTACACTCAATAAACAGCGGTGAGTTCAGTAAACTGATTACCTTCATGGCCAATCAGTCATTTCTGTTGAGCGAACACAATGGCAAATCAGCAGTGTTTAAGAATGTGTGATTTTAATGTGTGGTATTGAATTCCAGTAGTATGACAACACTAACTACCACCAATCTGCCCATGTTTACTTTACAAATATTGTCAAAAGTATTAATAAATGTATTTATACTCATAAAACATAGGGGGTGCCCTTGTATGGTCACCTTGTAAACTGAATGTCATCTGGTGGTCATTTTTGGTCAACAAAATCTTACTGAAAGCTACTTTTTTGAGATATCAACTTCAAATTTGGACTAAAATTTGTTTGGATATTTTGCTTTGATTTACTGTCAGTTTGAGGCTAAAACGTTTAGTAAAATACACATTTTATGTTTTGTAATAACATTATTTTGTTATTATTTAAGATAAAGGCACATAACTTTTGCTTTATTTAACTGTTTAAACTTTTTTTCACTTAAGCTGCAATCTGACATCTGTCGTCTTTAAAATGAGACACATCTCACATCTATGCAACGAAGCGTTGAAGACTGGCAATCGTTTAAGTTAAACATGTCAATTTTATGTCTGTTTAAAACATGGGGGCAACAGTTAAGGGCTTTATTTGCAGGAAGTTGCAGTAAACATTCCAGTTGTGATGTTTGAATGCTGCTTACATTCTTTGATTTTGCAACCGAACAAAGCTGGGTTCCCCGCCGAAGAGCATCTGTTGTGTTTTGGATCTGATCTCTTTCTAGTTCTGCCTGAATCTGAAGCTCTACATGAAGAACTGACCAACAAAAGTGACAGTTATATCCCATTGTGTTCAGTAGTTTTGGTATGATGATGCGCTGATTTCTTTGCTGGCCTTCTTAACTAGCATAACCAGCAGGACGTCTTTGGTAAACGGGCTTCAGAAGACACATGCTGGCTGGCAAGTTGTGCTCGGGAGCTGCATGGTTGTGTCGGTTTGCCAGTTAGACCTTGAAAACTGTTATTTACTCACCCTCATGTTGCTCCAAAGCCATATGCTGTTTGGTTTATGCCACAGAGCACATTTTAAAGGCCTAACTACAGTACATCAGTCAAGATCTGAAAAGGCGGGAAAATAAGTCATTGAAAGGCTGACTTGCATTATACACTGTATAATTGACGGTGTTACGTCCTTTTAGATGTTAATATTAAACTAAGAGTATGTGACATGACATATAATAGTTTAGTGTGTGTGACAAGCGGAGAGAGAAAGAAATGACTTAAAAACCAAATATCACTGCAATTAAAATTACACTACAGTTGCTTTAAAATCAACTGCAGGTTTGTGATGCACAGATGGAAATTCAAGTCACTATTTTCTGAAAATACAATTAAATTCATCTATACTTTTATAGCGCTTTTACAATGTCGTTTGTGTGCACCTTAACATAGAAGTTCTGGTGAAGTGAAACTGAGTCAGTCCAATTTTCAGTGTTTAGTTCAGTTCAGTGTGGTTTAATTTTCACAGCTGAAAGTCCAAACACTGAAGAGCAAATCCATCAATGTGCAGCTCCACATGTTTCAAAACCAATCAAGCCAGTGGCGACAGCGATGAGGAACTACTTTTACCAATTGACAAAAGTAAAGGGAAAACAAACACCGAGAGAAACCAGGCTCAGTTGGGCATGACTATTTCTCCTCTGGCCAAACTTCTTGTGCAGAGCTGCAGTCTAGGCCAAGTTTGGCCAGAGGATCTTCTTATTTTCTGAGTCTATTTTCTATAGTGGCCAAAGTTTTTTTTTAATATTTGATTGCAAATATATTATGTTTTAAATAAATATGTTAATTGAAGAACATTTATGTAAGTTGGAATTACTTTTATTTTTGAAATTCTCTGTATTCTCTTCTGAGATTCTTGTCTCTTGATGTTTCATGTTTTAATTTGTTAATTTAAGTGATGATTATTTGATATGTGGCCTGTGGTAAATCAGTAGACTGTGCTGAAGATTGTGCTTAAAAGAGAAAATGCAATAATTCCTATGTAATGCGAAAATAAATTTCCCAAATGTTAACAGCTGTTTATATTATAATTGTGAACAAAATAGACATTATTATCAGTTTAACCATTATTCAGCTTTTTGACGACTAGAGTAAAATGCTCAGACATAATTTTAACTTATTATTAAAAATCGTGTTTAAGTATAATAAAAAAAACAGCCAATCACATTTTAATTTCAATGAAGTTTTTAGAATCAGTGAAAAATGCACAGGATGAATTAATATATAAATGACTGTATACTCTATATATTCAGTATCCCAAAGTCATTAGTGAGCAGAAAAAATGGAAGTGTTTTGCTGAGGATTTGCATTATAGTACAACTATGTATCTAAATGTCCATCCTGTATTCAACGATGAGAAGTCTTGTCAAACTAAATATTTCTGACAGAAAATGCATCGGCTGACAGAAAAAAAGTTATTTTAATAGATTAAACTGCAAAAATGCAGAGGTTTTGTCTTGTTTCTAGTCCAAATATTAACCAAAATCTTTTAATCAGGCATTGTTTTGTAGAAAAGTAAAAAAAAAAATGGCTTGTTTTAACAAATAATATGCCAAAATGAAGTGAGTTTTACCTTAAAACGAGCAAAATAATCTGCCAATTGAGTCAGCAAAATAATATTTTTCAATTTTCAATATTTTGTGAAAATAGAATATTTAGCTGACCCGATTGGCAGATTGTTCTGCTTGTTTTAAGTAAAAACTCACTTCATTTGGATATTATTTCCAAAAACAAGACAATATTTTTAACTTTTCTAGAAAGTGCTGCTTGATTTAAGAATTTAGACATTGGGACTAGAAACAAGGCTAAAACTTAAGTAAAAAAAGCTTTTTTAAGTGTATGAAGGCATATATGCAGGGTTTAATCATTTTAAATATTCCTATATAAAATGATTTCACATTTCATGGTGTTTTATCCTTCATGTCTGTTTCTCCAGGAAGAAGCCTGTTGACGAATATCCAAACCAGAACTGGTCTAATCAGAGAGACCCTGTCCTTTACCCGAACCCCATTTACGACAATCCTCCACGCTCGCCTCGTCTGCCTGTACCCAAACCCACAGAGACCCCAGGCGCTCATTACCCTTCATCCCCAGCACAACAGAGGCCTCCGATGAGGCAGGACGTCCTTCCGTCATCCAATCCAGGAGCCAGAGAGCCACCGCGATATGAGGCGCTAAACCAGGGCAACTACCGAACGGCCAGTCCCGACCGCTACAGCCCATACACAGATGAACAATATCAAGACCCTCGGCGGAAAAACCCAATGATCGGAGCCGTCTAGAGGAGAAAGAGGAAGGTTGGTGCTGAAATGCTGAAGTGCTTGTGTAAAAATGAAGGTAATTTTGTACAATTATGAGACCAATCTAGTTTTTGGAAGATGTACGGTATGAGGAAAAAATGCTAATGATGGTAGCTTGACACAGCCATGGATTACTCCAAAGTAAACAAGGTAAAGATTTTTAAAGATTTACTCCAAATTAGCATTCTGTATTGCTCAAATCTGGACGTTAACTTGATTTTACAGCAGGGCGAGTTTAAAGGGTCAGTTCACCCACTAATTGAAAATGTGCTGTTTATTTTCTCACCCTCGGACCTTTCAAAATGCACATTTTTTTCTTCTTAACTAGAACAATAAAGGGGTAGTTTGACAAAAAATGAAGAGTTACTCCCTATTAACTCTCCCTCAAGTGGTTCCAAACATTTATGAGTTTCTTTCTTCTGTTGAACACAAAAGAACATATTTTGAAAAAAGGTAAAAACCTGTAACTGTTGATTTCTATAGTAGGAAAGACAAGTGTTTGGAAGTCAATGGTTACAGGTTTGTAGCTAAAATATCTTCTCAAAGAATCTCAAATAGGTTTTAAACAAGTGAATGAGAGTAAATGTTGACCGAATTTTCTAGTTTTGGATGTACTGACCCCTTTTTGGTCTGTCGTCTTTGGATAATTTTCTTGAAATGCAAAAGGTAAAAGGGTTAGTTCATCCACAACTGAAAGTTCTGTCATCATTTACTCTTTCTTCACTTGTTTGAAACCTACTTGAGTGACTCTGAGAAGATATTTTAAAGAAAGCTATAAACCTGTAACCATTGACTTCTATAGTAGGAAAATCAAGTATATGGAAGTCAGCGGCTACAGACTTCTAGCTTTCTACAAAATATCTTCTCAAAGAAACTAATATGGGTTTTGAATAAGTGAAGGAAAAGTAAATGATGACAGAACTTTCAGTTTTGGATGAACTTAGCCTTTTTAGCTGAAACTGTGGTCTTTGGTGAGTCAAATATTCTTGAAAGGCAGAAAAACAAACAACTTTGACAGTCAAAAAAAAAAAACAAGAGAGGTAAAGGGGTTAGTTCATCCTAAACTGAAGGTTCTGTCATCATTTACTCTTTCTTCACTTGTTCAAAACCTATTTGAGTTTCTTTGAGAAGATATTTTGTAGAAAGCTAGAAACCTGCTGCCTTTGACTTCTATAGTAGGGAGAACAAGTATATGGAAGTCAATGGTTACAGGCTTTCTTCAAAACATCTTCTTAAAGAAACTCAAATAGGATGGAAACAAGTAAAGGAAGAGTAAATGATGACCGAACCTTTAGTTTTGGAGGATCTAGCCATTTTTTTTAAAGCTGAAACTGTAATTATTGGTGTGTCAAATATTCTTGAAAGACTGAAAAACAAACAACTTTGAGAGTCTAAAAACAAGAGAGGTAAAGGAGTTAGTTCATCCACAACTGAAAGTTCTGTCATCATTTACTCTTTCTTCACTTGTTTGAAACCTACACAAGTTTCTTTGAGAAGATATTTTGAAGAAAGCTAGAAACTTGTAAACATTTGCTGAAACTGTGGTCTTTGGCGAGTCAAATATTCCTGAAAGTCAGAAAAACAAACAACTTTGATAGTAAATAAAAAAAAACACAAAAGAGGTAAAGGGGTTAGTTTGTCCAAAACTGAAAGTTCTGTAATCTGTAATCTCTTTCTTGACTTGTTTGAAACCTATTTGAGTTTCTTTGAGAAGATATTTCGAAGAAAGGCGGAAACCTGTAACCTTTGACTTCTATAGTAGGAAAAACAAGTATATGAAAGCCAATGGGTACAGGTTCCCACCTTTCTTCAAAATATCTTCTCAAATAGGTTTTGAACGAGTAAAGGAAGAGTAAACGATGACAGAAATGTCAGTTTTTCTTAAACTGGTCTTTGGTGAAGCTAAATATTATTGAAAGGCAGTAAAACAAACAACTTTGAGAGTCAAACAAAACAGGCAAAACAAAATGAATACCTTTGACTCAGGATGACATAATGACTCATGTTGTGAATTGTGTTTATAGCGCAGACAGATCATTTAACTTCTGATCTTATTGTATCATAAGGATTAATTTTGTGTTGCCTGTATGTCTTTTTTATGACTCTTAAAGTACCTGGACTTCCATTTTATGAGCTAAAACCATCAATAAAGCCCTTCTAAAGAATAAAACATCACTTACATCTTGGATCGTCTGAAGTAAACAAACTGCTCTTTTTCATTTTTGTGTGAACTGCCCCTTTAAGCTTGAATCATACAGCTGTAGGAAGGATCTATAGCGTTTGTATATTTGTATGTACATTTTTGCATGTATTTAATTTACACAAATGTGTATATGATGGTCAGCCGTGGCTAGTAGGGTCATTTCTCCCCCCTCATCATTATTTACAGACTAGATTTTTAAATATTCTCATCATTTTACCCTAAAAACATTTTCCGAGAGTGTGTTTGTTTATATTTGGGGTGCCTTATGATGGAAAGATGTTGAAATGTGAAGACATTTACAATCAGTTTACGTTTTTTGTTAAACTAAATGTTTTTATTTAGCCTTTTCTGTAACTTTGTCTCCCTGAAACACCTCCGTTTTGCTATAAATCAATCTTAAAGTGTCCTAAATCTGATGTTTTGAAATTAATACTCTCTTATTAGTCGCTACATTTTTGTTAAGTCGTCCCAAAAACAATGAATCAGACGAGGTTACACAAACAACAGATCCCATATCAAAGTCTCCAACAACTGTTTTGACTTTTTGTCCTCGCGGCTCCTCTTTTATCTCAGGTCGAGGTTTTAACATTTCTGCTGTTTGTTGTTCTTTCGTTTTATTTTTTGCCGTCTAGGTGCAGTACGCTTCTTTAAGGTTAAACATTGTTGGATCATTGCTTTGGAAACAAGACTCCCTGATGTCCTCGGTTTATAAAATTATCTGTTTGTTATAATAAGAAGTCGTGATGCCAGTCAAAACAGGATCCCGCGAGAGCCAACTTCAATATATAAACAATAAATCCTTGCGCCCACTTTATACTCATGTTTTTGCACATTTAACTCTTGAACGAAGGGGTTTCTAGTTAAATAGATAGCAAGAAATTAAAGAATACATGACGTTTTGTGGATTTAATTTTGATTGTTACTTTTTTAACATGCTACTGTATGGATATTCAGTCGGTGTTCAATCCTATGTGTGTCTTGTCATTGGAAAATTGATTTTAATTCCTATAATATTTTTATATTGCATTTTTGCAGTCGATGTTTATGGAAAATCAGCTTTTTTGGATTTTATTTAATCTTTTTATACTTGTTTTACTTCATTAACTGCTGTTTTAGAAGGATTTCTGGTCGATTTATTTTTAAGAATGAAACTTTAGTTATTTGTAAATTTTAATTGGTTTCTGCCTATATATATTTTTATGAAAATCAAGATGCTGGTCTGCGTAACTAAAATCAAATAACAAGCATGATGATATTTTATTTCTTCTTTTTTTGATACCTTATTCCTTCTGTGTGGTTTGCTATTATTTTTCAAGCTGAGCTAATGTTGTATTAAATGAAAAATAATGTGATTCCACTGCACACGCTATAACCAAAACTCTCATATCTAAATGTAGTAAGTAAACTGCCTCTTCAATCATGAATCATCAAATTGTTTGTCACATTTTGGTACGTGTTATGTTAAAATCACAATTTGTACATTTGTGTTTTTCATTAATAAAAAAGGTGTTTTGGTTTATTTCACTTTAAAGGTGCTGCATTGAAGTTTTTGACTCTTCTGAAGCATAAACATACCATAATATTTTTGCAGATATTTAAGAAACATGCTAGGAGAACACGTCTTTGTTACTGTCTTTAGTTAGTTAGTTTGACTTTATTAATCCCCGGAGGGAAATTCACATGTCACAGCAGGGCTCTCCATACTATAAATAGATAAATAAGTTGCATACATATAAAAACAATAATAAGATTACATTTCATACTGCACACCTTGGTTCCAAAAACAACGAGTAAACACTTGTACATATCTAATATCTAATTCAAGTTCAGCACAATTCATCTGGTATGACTTTGGTTATACAATCTGATCACTGTTGGTAAAAAAGACTTCCTGTATCTTTCTCTGTAGCACCGGGGTTAAATTAATCTTGTACTAAAAGAGCTTGCACACGCTTGGACTGTATCAAAAAGGGGATGACTATCGTGGTTCATTATACTAACAAATTTGTCCAGCATTCGATCCTGTGCAATCTCTTCTATGGTAGGTAGTGCACACCTCAAACATGGCATGTATGTTGTTTTGGTCATTTAACCTGATCAATCCCAGTTTTAGCCAATTACATTTCAGCACTCTGCGTTGCCTTGGTGGAATACCATTGTTGCATCCCAATTCACATACTATCCGTCCTAAACAGTATTTGAAAATAGAATTAGTAAGTCGCAAATGGTAGTATGTTAAAAAGAGTACGCCAAATGTTCCTTAATTGTTTACTATTTCCTGTAAAAATTTCAGTCACAAAACACCAAAACATATTTTTGATCTGTTGACAGTCATATTTGTGACCCACATTGCTAAAAACATTACCAGGACACATATATTTCACTTAAAAGTGAAACTGGTTGTTTTTGCATTATTTCGAACAAATTCGTTCTTCCGGTTTTAAACTATTTTTTGAAGCAACGTTACGGCGAGGAGATCCTTCTGTGTATTCCAGCGTGTAGACTTTCTGTCTGTACTGGCGGGTACAATGTGACGCATTTGAGTGTGAGCATTAATTGATGAGAAAGACTTGGTTCGAGCCAATCAGCTCACTCTATTGTGTATGAGGTGCAAATTCATTAATATGCATGATAGCTTCGAAGACTGTCTTTACCTGTGGCAGTGTACAGACGGCCACGTTGTGTTGCCAAAACAAGTGGAAGAAGAAGAATTGTTTGGATATATTTCTAATATATCAATTCAAGGAGTTGGTTAGGACCAATCGGCAACCTCCCACTGTCCCTCGTGAAGCAAATAAGGAAGTAACTGAAACTGCTATTCATCGAAATTTCGCTATTTCTGGCTACATAATAGAGCACATTTCTATTGAGCCCACTGTTAAAATGGTCAGCAGATAGAAAGGTGTTTACAGCCTGGTCCAGAGAAAGATTTTGGTTCATATAGCAAATATTACCCTTCATGACAACAGTGAGGGGGGTGATTTAATTTTTTTTTTTAGAACTCATCCGTTTTGTTTATATTAAGTTATATTAAGTCTGCATATTTAAGGGCGTGGCCACTTGAGTGACAGCTATGTCTTGCTGGTCGCCGTTACTTCAGCCCAGCTGATTCCGGCTGATTAGCTGCTGAACTCGACTGATACATTGTATTTGTGTGTTGTTTTATGTGGCTTTACACAGTCAGTTGCCTTTTGGACTTATTTCTTACAATTATCAGATGATATGACATGCTGTGTGCACTCAACAAACCGCAAACCATTCACGTGGCCTCCGTTACCCAAGTGAGAACAGTCATCTGAAGTGTTGTCATACACTGTTATGCCTGGATTTCATACATAGCCCTGCATTTACTAACACAGACTATATTTGAAGTGTTTGGAAGTAATTCGGGTTTTCCTCCTGTAGAAAAATGTCATGAGAATAGTGTTTAGTGGCTCAGTGTGTTACAACAGTGTTTTAAAAGACTAAACACTTTATTGATATAGTATACAACCAAGCACAAGTGGTCAGAACACAAACGAGTCGCAGGTAATGAAGTATTAAGCGTTTCTCCCAAAGAAAAGCCTGTATAAACAAAATGCTAGGTGTCTGTAGCTCTGTTCATGCCCCGCCTCTTTGTGTTTGTTTGGTATCCCCTGGTCAGTGGGGACAGTTGGCCACGCCTACTTGTAGCTTCTTTTGCTCTCTTCAGAAACCTTTGGCTAACATCACGGATACTACGTCCATATATTTACAGTCTATTATTAGGACAAAAACTCCTTTTAATATGGTAAATATTTCTTCTATCACTTATTTTAAAACATGACTTTAAATCAGCCTTGACTCGACAGTCAGGCTCGCTCCTATTGGAGTCGTCAATCTGGCAACCTGCACTTGCATGTGTTTTGAACCAGGCGTGCAATACCTAGTTCAATCACTCGGTGTCAAACTTACTGCATCCCCTCACTGAACCCGTTTCCCTTTTTTTATAGTCTTATCGCTTCATACTCATAACGATGACTAAAAGAACATACTTATCCGACATTACTGATAATTACTCCTGCTGATTAGTACTAATTCATCCACTACCAATTAAATCTGGAGGGCCTGCACTGGAGTTATTAGGGTCTAATGGAGCTATTTGGAAAATCTTGCTGATGAGGAAATTCGGCATTAAAGTGTTTGCATATATCTGGAGTCAATTTGAGTTTAATTAACCCACGGATGAGGAGAAAGAGGGATGTTAGGTGGGATTGAATGCTTTGTGAGAGTCCTGCTGAACAGAAGACTGATAAGATGTGAAAGAGGGAGAATAATTGTATCTGTTGATGATGATCTTCATTATCTAGCATGAGGACCACAGTGAACTGCAGAGGGCTTTAAATGGACTTTACTGTGAGTACTGCTGTTTCCTGATCTAACAGGTTATTTGATTATTTATGTATTTATTTTTATTTTATTTTTTTTATTTAATACATTTAAAAAATGATATTTAATAAATCTAAAAAAGATATTTTGCAAATCATTTCTAAATTTAATTTGTATTATTTTCCCAGTACTGGGTTGCATCTGGAAGGGCATCTGCTGCGTAAGCCGAAAAGAAAATGAATGATAGAATTTGTAATATTTAAATAAATAATTTAACTTTTCTTAATATTTAGCATGTGGACCACAATGGACTGCAGTAGCCTTTAAAGGGACTTTACTATGGGTACTGCTGTTTCCTTTCCTTTTACTTTATTTAAATTAATTAAATAATTTATTTATTTCACAATAATTTAATAATTTAAATTTGTATTATTTAAATAAGAATTCTATTTCTCTTAATATTTATTTCAAAATCATACTTTTATAAATAATTTTTCATAAAAAAATAGTGTTGTGAAATGATTAATCGAGATTAATCACATTCGAGATAAAAGTTTGTATTTCCGTAATGTATTTGTGCTGTCTATAAACTTAACAATTTCCTGTGGAATCTACAATAACTTGCTGTAAATCGGTTTCAGCAAAAACACTGTATTTACATTTACAGCACCATTTATCTGGCTGTATATGTGTTTACATTATTGTATATCCTCACAGTAATCTTTACAGTAATATACCGCATAACTGTCATACTACAGCATAATACAGTTTATATTACAGTTTAATACAAACTACAAGAACATAATACTTTATAAGTTATTTTAAAAGTCATTATTAATTTATCATTTCTTATTTGTTTTAGTATTTGTTTTAGTCATTTTGTTAGTTTTGTTGTTATTTTTATGTATAAAAATGTTATATATATATATATATATATATATATATATATATATATATATATATATATATATATATATATAGTTGCGTTAATAAAAATATGATGCATGGAACTGAAATTTAATATTTTTTAAAATAATACGTTAAATACATAAAAATGAAAATAAAATTATTTCGCATTAAAAAAGTATATAAATATTATATAAAAATATTAATATATTAAATAAAAAATCATGTAGAATTTACAGTAACCTACTGTAAATGAGTATACAGCAAAAAACTATTTACATTTACAGCACTATTTATCTATATGTATTTATAGTATTGTATACTGTAAAATGAACAGTAATTTCCACAATACAGCTTTAAAATACAGTAATATACTGCATACCTGTCATACTACAGTATAATACAGTTCATATTACAGTGAAATAAGATAACATGATATTACTTTATAAATAAGTTTTAAAAATCATAATTCATTCATCATTTCTTTTTGTTTTGATATTTTAGTCATTTTGTTAACTTTTGTTTTTATTTAAATGTACTAAAATATTTAAATGTATACAAAATGTAAATACTGTATGTATTTTAATTAAAATAATTTTTATTAATTATATATAAAAGAATCAAAAGTATTATTTAAAAATTATGTTATTACAGTAATAAAAATATGGTACTACATGGAAATGACTTTTATTTAAATAAAAATAAAACGTATATAAATAAATAATCGAAATTAATCACATTCAAGATAAAAGTTTCCATTTATGTAATTTCTAAGTGTGCTGTCTATATATGTTAATTAAAATAGTTTATATTAAATATATATAAAAAGAGAATAACTATTATTTACAAGTTATATTATAAAAGTAATAAAAAATACGGCACTACATGGAAATGACATATAAAATTTTTAAAAATAAAACGTAAAACATGAGAAAATAAAAAATTAGTTCACATTTAAAAAAAAAATTTTTTATTAATTTTTAAAAATCATTACACAATCATTTTTGAATTTAATTTGTAATATTTAAATAATTGTAAACATTTTTTTTTATCGAATTACTCTTAATATTTACCTACTTTCAAATCATCTTGGAATAACGACCCCTACTGCAATTTTTGACGTTTTGGAAGCTCTCACTACATCAAGTCTATTTAATATACTCATGATCATCTTTCATTCCCAACAGGACCCGTAATGGCCTCAAAGCTCCCGATGACCTCAGTATGAAAATGAAAAGCACATTTCATCCCTCTGTCATCTTGTCCTTCACAGTCGTCACTCGTTTATTTCAATTAAGCAGCTCCTTTCATTGGCGAGTCCAGAATCTGAGCTAATCTTGCCAGCTGAGTGGATTTTGCTCATTTCATTATGCCGCCATTATAAGAGCCCCCAGAGAGAGGTTTTGAGAAAGAGGAGGAAAAAAGCACCGACCTGCCCTTCACTGCCATAAACATTGCATGTACAGTGTCTCTTTAGCGTTTACATCAGCTCGCTGTACAGAGCACACCTGTTTCAGAGCAACGCACACACATCTGGACTCAATTTCACTCATAAATCTGGTGCGGACTAAAAGAAAGCTTTTGAAAATGCTGTCCTACAATCAGTCAGGGCATTTCTACATGCTAAAACATCCACAGTATCTCTTCTCTCGTCTGCTTTTGTTCAGACTTGTGGAATTCCTAGCATTTACCCTGAAGATTTATACAGTACACTGTAAAACAAATGCTGGGTTCCACACAATTGATGAGTGTTGCGGCAACATGAAGAAGTTTAGCTAGCTTATTATTATTATTTTACAAATTTTAGGTGGATTGAACATTAAAACTTATAAATTGTGGGCTGAAAAGTAGCTCTTAGTGTGAATGGTACTTTTCTGGCGGAGATACTGTTACCCTGAATAACTAAATGAGATACAATTCTGAAAATATAGCTACATATACCATAGGAACGGTTAATGTACTACAGATAACATAAACTGAATCAAATATGCAACAAAAAGGATCCTTGTTGATAACTCCTCACAAGATCTACACTTTATTTGGTACCACCCAATCAATTCTCATTAGAACTTATTGCTAACCTAATAAATGTACAGCATAACCTCACTGTTACTCCGATTTATGTGTACACTATACCTGACAAAAGTCTTGTCATCAATCTCAGTTGTAAGAGCAACAAATAATAACTTGACTTCTGGTTAATCATTTGTAAAAGTGGCAGAAGGTAGATTTTTCAGATGAATCATCAGTTGAGCTGCATCCCAATGATCACAAATACTGCAGAAGACCTATTAGAACTCACATGGACCCAAGATTCTCATAGAAATCTGTCATGATTGGTAAAGGAACAATCATGGTTTGGGGTTACATTTAGTATGGGGGTGTGCGAGAGATCTGCAGAGTGGATGGCAACATCAACAGCCTGAGGTATGAAGACATTTGTGCTGCCCATTACATTACAAACCACAGGAGAGGGACAATTCTTCAGCAGGATAGCGCTCCTTCTCATACTTCAGCCTCCACATCAAAGCTCCTGAAAGCCAAGAAGGTCAATGTGCTCAAGGATTGGCAAGCCCAGTCACCAGACATAAACATTATTGAGCATCTCTGGGAAAAGAGGGAGGAGGCATTGAAGATGAATCCAAAGAATCTTGATGAACTCTGGGCGTCCTGCAGAAACGCTTTCTTTGCCATTCCAGATGACTTTATTAATAAGTGATTTGAGTCATTGCAGAGATGTATGGATGCAGTCCTCCAAGCTCATGGGAGTTATACACAATATTCATTCTGTCTCCACTGCAGCGTGACTTTATATTCTATACTGTATATTATTTCTGTTAAGTGACAAGGCTTTTGTCTGAGCAAGGTCAGACTTTACTGTCCTAATTTAATAATTAAAAATCAAGGCATGATCATATTTTATTTTGGTCAATTAAGCGTAATCTAGAGGAGTTTGCCTTTCATATACGCCACTTCTGATACCAAATGATCAACTAAGTCAAGTTATTATGTGTTGATTCTAAAACGTGGATCGGCGCAAGACTTTTGTCAGGTAGTGTGCAGTAGTCAACATTTGAACTGGATCAAAAAAGCTTGTTTAAAATTGCCCCAAGACAAAAAATGGCTGTAGTTTAATAGTTTAACTACTGTAAATGCTTTTGATTTACTCAAACATTTATATAAATATTTATATCAATATTTGATCTGATATAAATCTTCGAACTTAAAATTATATTTAGATTTACATCTATATAGTCATGATTCACATTTGTATATCCACATTTCCATTTACATATTGTTGATTTACATTTGAGATCAAAATATTAATATTAACACATTATTATAATAAAAATGATGTCTATATTTAATAAATATTTTTTTGCTTTTATTTACATTTGAACAAAAACGTTGAGTCAGATTTTGCCATATTATTAATTTGCATTTAATATTTATTTTAATATCATATTAACTTGATTCAAATGTATATATTTATACATTTTACGTGTATAGCTGATTCACATTTATATTTTGTAGCGATATAATAAGGCTTCAAACTACATATATACAGTTGAAGTCAGAATTATTAGCCCCCCTGTTTGTGTTTTCCCCAATTTCTGTTTAACGGAGAGCAAATTTTTTCAGCACATTTCTAAACATAATAGTTTTAATAACTAATTTCTAATAACTGATTTATTTTATCTTTGCCATGATGACAGTAAATAATGTTTTACTAGATATTTTTAAAGACACTTCTATAGAGCTTAAAAAGACATTTTTAAAGGCTTAACTAGGTTAATTAGGTTAACTAGGCAGGTTAGGGTAAATAGACGAGTTATTGTATATCGATGGTTTGTTCTGTAGACTATCAAAACAAATATAGCTTAATGGGGCTAATAATTTTGACCTTAAAATGGTCTTTAAAAAAATTAAAAACAGCTTTCATTCTAGCCGAAATAAAACAAATAAGACTTTCTCCAGAAGAAAAAATATTATCAGGTATACTGTTCAAATTTCCTTGCTCTGTTAAACATCATTTGGGAAATATTTAAAAAAGAAACAAAAATTGAAAGGAGGGCTACTAATTCTGACTTTAACTGTACACACAATAGTCAACATTTAAAATGGATCGATAAAAGAAACCGTTCATATTGTTGTGACAGTTTTGCAAAAAGAAAGAAAAGGCTGATCTACTTCAAATGTTGACTACCGTATATTCAGATTAATATTTTACAAATTCAAATTTGCGACTATATATATTTAGATTTACATCAATACATGACTATAAGACATGCAATTAATTAATTAATTAAGTATCAAATATATTAACATGTACACACATAATACTGTGTTTAGAATTTTAACATTCAGGATTTATTTACATTTCAAGCGGCTATTTCCTGATTTGCCACTCATAAAAAATATATTTAAATACATGTTCATAAACATGACAATCTACACTCAAATAGTGACATTTGCTGGTTTTACATCTATATAGTCATGGTTTACATTTGTTTATCCACATTTGCATCTATTTATTATTGATTTACATTTAAGATTAAAATATTTATATCAACAACTTATTATAAATAAAACAATATTTATATTTAATTAATATTTTTCAGCTTGTTTTTACATTACATTTGTCAAAAAGTCAGATTTTTCAACTGTAAATAACAAGCTACCAAGTTATTCATTAGGTTATTATACTGTCAGAATCTTATACCTTATTATTAAAGAGTGTGTCTATATGTTTTCCAGTATCAAAAGAAAATGTCAATGAGACGATGCTCGTTTCGAGCAACACAAAGCTGTATTTAGCTCAATAGTGCTGGATGTACGCAGCGCTGTTGGCCTTGGTGTTGGCATGACCGGGTGGAGGTGATGCCAGGTGTTTTGGTTGACAGAGAAGCGCAGGCCGCTCGTGCCCCACATTTCAGTCTGAGGATCAAGTTCCTGCTTCATGATAAAAGGAACGCTCCTATTAGCTTAGCGCTAAGAGCCGCGGCCGAACGCCAGAGATGTGAATCTGACACTCACTGTACTGACACTGCGCTCATTTTACTTACGCTCAAAAATATGACTTTTGCTGCTTGTTCAAACTACTTATTTCAAATGAGTCACATAATTTTAACTTCACTTACTAACTGTTCAATCCACTTACATTTGTAAAAGCAGAAAAGTTAACTTAATGGATTTGTGGGTTTGTGAGGAACCCAGCATTTTTTACATGGCACACTAAAAACAAATGATTCTTTACATTTACAATTTTTTAAAACTATGTTTAGGGTAAAAGTGGTTGCAAACAGTTTATATCATCTGAGTTTGAACAAACACATTCAATTTGGTAATCTTCAACTTAATTTGTTAGTGGTTCATTCCGCTGTGGATTAATAAAGGGACTAAAATGAATGAATGAACTTCATTTGTTTGTTTAAATTGACCCCATATAAATTGATTGCAACCACTTATACCTTAAAAATGTACACCAACTACAGTATAATAGGACACAGTACTGGGTTGCGGCTGGAAGGGCATCCACACTATAAAACATATGCTGGATAAGTTGGCGGTTCATTCCGCTGTGGCAACCCCTAATAAATAAAGGCACTAAGCTGAAGGAAAATGAATGAATGTATTATAGGAGTTAACAGTACAGTAATACTACAGTAGTGTAGGAGCGCTACAGAACAATGGCATAATACATCATTTCAACCATAACCAGTGTTGTGCCGGCAGCTAGCTCTCTGCAACTCACATGGTCGCCCCATAAAGCTTAGCAAGGCTGGGCCTGGTCAGTATCAGAATGGGAGACCACATGGGAAAGCCAAGTCTTTGTGAGTCTTTATGCCCCAGTATAGTAAAGGGGACTCTATACTGCTCTGTGAGCTACGTTTTTCGGATGAGACGTTAAACCGAGGTCCTGACTCTCTGTAGTGGTTAAAAATTCCAGGGTGTCCTTCGAAAAAGAGAAGGGGTTTTACCCCGGCATCCTGGCCAAATTTGCCAAATTATGTCCATCATGGCCTCCTAACCATCCCCATATCATAATTGGCTTCATCACTGTGTCTCCTCTCCACCAATCAGCTGGAGTGTGATGTGCGGTCTGGTGCATTATGGCTAAATGTAAATGAATTTATATTTATTTTATAACGGAACCATAATTATTTGTTTGTTTGTTTATATCTTTTATAAGTGATACTCTTGAAATTATATTTTATTTTTAACATTGAATACTTGTAGTTTCTTGTGTAGTTAGTTGTGATGTAGTTTCTATAACTAAATTACCATAAGCTCAAGAGAAAAGCCACATTTACCTATAAAACGGTGATGTATTCATTTACATAGAACTTTTGATACTTGTTCAAAAATTACTTATTTCAAATGAGCTGAAACAAGACGATTCCTGAATTTTCTTTGGAACATTTTAATTGTTTTTTTGTTTAATCCACTTAAACTCATAAAAAGTTAACGTAATTCTTTCATGTTGTCCCAATACAAATCAATTGTGTGGAGCCCAGGATTTTTTTAAAGCGTAAGTGGCAGTATCACTTCTTTCAGTGTTGTTTGTTATTGTGCCAGTTCAATGCTAATCGAATAATCCTTCCATACAGTCAAATGTACAGAACACTGCTTTTTTGTGAGGAAAATAACCTATACTTGTCAAAATTATTCGCCCTCCTGGGATTTTTTTTTTATATTTCAAATATTTCCCAAATGATGTTTAACAGAGCAAGGCATTTTTCACAGTATTTCCTTGTAATATTTTTTCTTCTGGAGAAAGTCTTTGTTTTATTTTGGCGAGAATAAAAGCAGTTTTAGGTCAATATTATAATATGCAATATCAATTTTCCATTGTCTCCAGAACAAACCACTGTTTGCAGGGAGGAAGGGAGAAAAATAATTCCAGAAATTTCATTTAGCATGATATTGCCATCAAATTAAAAGCATATACTCAGGAGATGTGTGGCTTTTGCTTATTACTTTTCTCTTTTGCTCCAGGACTAATTTCATATTTTTGTTTATATAAAATAAAAATAAACATTTTAAAAAATAAAATGTTTAGTGCGATTCAATTATTTTATTCATTAGTTAAGCATCTATAACTTTTTTTTTTTTTTTTTTTTGAGCATTAAAAACTCTAGATTATAGATAGTAAAGCCCAAAGTGTCTTCTTTCTAAATATACATGAACTGTAGACCTATTGTTTCAGCAACTGTTACTGTTTTAGTTTGGGAAGGTCATTTTTGAGAAAGTGCCTCTGACGGAGAGCAATATACTCTCAGAAAACATTTTGCAGAAATCTTGTTTTGCATGCTATCTTCATCAAATTTGAAATATAATCCCATGAGACACTTGGCTTTAAAGGCATATTTTTTTTCCTAGGTCCTTACATTAATGTTTACCTGTGATTGTATGTGCAAAAAACAAATGTTGAACACAGTGCAATGTCTCATTACTTCATAATGTACAACTGTTTATATTTTTAACATGAAAATTTCTAGACCACAGGTGTCAAACTCAGTTCCAAAAGGGCCGCAGCTCTGCACAGGTTAATTCCAACCCTAATTAAACACACCTGATCAAACTAATTGAGTCCTTCAGGCTTGTTTGAAACCTACACAGGTAAGTGTGTTGAAGCAGGGTTGGAACTAAACTGTGCAGGGCTTCAGCCCTCCAGGAATTGAGTTTGACACCCCTGTTCTAGACCATAGTAAAGTTCAAAGTGTCTTCGTTCCAATGAACTGTTATTTTTTTAAAGTTATGTGTAAATCCCCAGAAGTGAATGCTGACTAACAGGTATTTTACTTGCCTAATTAACCTAGTTAAGTCTTTAAATTTCACTTTAAGCTGAATACTAGTATCTTGAAAAAATCTAGTAACATATTATTTACTGTCATCATGATAAAGATAAAATAAATCAGTTATTAGAAATGAGTTATTAAAACTAATATGATTAGAAATGTGGTGAATAATTTGTGGGAAAACATATACAGGGAGGCTAATAATACTGACTTCAACTGTATGTCCCTACCCAGCAAAACAAAAGCCACACACAGTGACAGTGCAGGATCAATCTCTATGTTGCTTAGGATGCGGAAGCTGCATAAAAATGCCATACATTTAGATTAGAAACCCGAAGAGATTGACGATCGCTACACAGACTCATATAACATTGTTAGCAGTCTCAGTTCATCAGCTGATGTATTTGGAGGGATAAGCTCACAGAACAATAACAACCATTGCCATTTCAAAAAAAGGAGAAAATATTGATTAATATTGGCATTGAATGTGGACTTTTAAAAGCTGCTTTTTCTTCTGACTAACTGGGTCAATGATACAGAATGGATATTTCTGAAAATGAAGCGATTCGGGCTTGCTTGCGCATTCAATTAAATCATACTTCTTGGACAAGACCTCTGCGACCTGTCATAAATCACGCTGATGGATCTCCATTTTGTGTGTGTGTGTGTGTGTGTTTCAGAATTCTCCACATATACAGTTGAAGTCAGAATAATTCGCCAAATGCTGTTTTACAGAGCAAGGAATTTTTCACAGTATTTCCTACTCTAAAAAACATTAAAATATTTATTTAACCCAATGGAGTTATGAGGCATTTATGTTATAGGCTGCATTTTGTTTTAAATATGCATACAGTGAAGATATAAATATGTAGCTACACGACGCTTCAACATTTTTGGTGTTTGTTAAGTTGCTAAAATCCAAATGAAAATTGACAGTTCCTTATGTTTTAATTTTATTGTTGAGATATTGAAACAAAGTAGCCAGGGTGATGTGAATGAGGTTATACAGTACACCGTTCTCTTTAAAAATTTACCCGATGTGTCCTCTGGAGTTTGTTTTCCATACTAAACTTGCAGAGTCTGAACTTACACGGAAAGGCTGAATTTGTATACTTAATATTGAGAAAAGGCCCCAATCAGATCCCAATATATCTACAGCCCGCCTCCATTTTCAGAGGTCTCCATTTTCATCAATCCACACTGACACAAAGCAGCGGCATTTTAAAACAAAAACGGCCTCTTGAGCGTTTTTAAAATGCTCTGTTTTCAGGGCTCGAAAACTCCGGGGTAGTGTGGACGGAAGGCATAACCATAGCAAAACTTTTGCATTTTAAAACTCGAACGTATTAGTGCTAACAGCGCCTTAAAGGGTCTTCGAGAACAAAACATCGTCAACTTGCCTAATTAACCTAGTTAAGCCTTTAAATGTCACTTTACGCTGTATAGCAAGTCTCTTGAAAAATATCTAGTCAAATATTATGTACTGTCATCATGGCAAAGATAAAATAAATCAGTTAATGAGTTATTAAAACTATTATGTGTAGAAACGTGGTGAAAGAAAATCTCTCTGTAAACAGAAATTGGGGAATAAAATATACCAGGGGGGTAATAATTCAGGTGGGCTAATAATTCTGACTCCAACTGTACAGTCACTGCAGAAACGGAGAAGCAGATCCAATGCAAGATTCCAGACGGAGATTTTCCAAACATCAAGGGAACGGGAAACGTCACATTCGCACCCAACATCTCAGCTCTCTGCAAATGACGGGGGGATTCATTAACAGCTGAGAATTTTCACTTTCTCGTTAAGACGTGCAATTACTGTCTAATTGAGACTGGCAACGCGTAAATAAACTCCCAGGTCACACTTGCTGCTCCAATTTGCCTTCAGATGGATGGAGATCTTGACCGATTTCGCAAATTTGATTTCACGTTTCGCGCTTGTTTTCTTCTCCAGCTGGCAGACAATTGGCCGGTCAGGAGCCGAGTTGTGTGATTTCAGGGCTCATTTCCCAGACAATTCCTGAAAGAGACTTTAAAAAGAGCTTTGGGAAATGCTCTGCATGTAACAACAGATCGGCCCTCGCTAACAGATCCAGAAGAATCGCTTTATATCCCAGAAGTTAAGCGTTCGTTCCTCTGGAGGCCTTATTTCTGCTTATTCTCTAGAAGTCAAGGTGAAATAAAAATGGATTGAGAAAAATTTGAGATTCTGGAGGCATAAAGATGTGTGTTTTACCCATTTTTAATAATAATAATAATTAATATAAATAATAATAATTAATAATTATAATTAATGATAATAATAACATTAAATAAATAGCATAATTGTTATTATTACGATTAAATAAATGAAACCATATTATTATTATTAATATTATATTACTATTTAAATAATTTTAATTATATAAGTAATTATAATGTTATTAGGTTTTTAAATGTATAATAATAATTATTATTTAGTAATTTTATTAAATTTATTTATTTATATCAAGTGTATTTATTAAAAATATTGTAAATTATTAAATGATGTTAAAAAAAACTGTTAATAATACATAAATAAAAGTATTGTTATTATTAGTAATAGTATATAATAATAAATACATTTATTACTTGAATTATTTTGATTATATGAGTAATTGTAATGTTATTAGATTTCTAAAAGTATTATAATAATTATTATTTAGTAGTTTTATTATTAGTTAAACAAATATTGAATAAAAAATAAGTGTATTTAATTAAACTATTGTAATAATAGTTTTGATGTTATGCAATAAAAATAATAATAATAATAAATGACAAATAAAAAATGTAATAATGATGATAATTATAATAATAATAAATATTATTATTATTATTATTATTATTATTATTATTAGAAATTAAATAAATAATAAATAAATAGATTATTATTTTTTAAATAATAATATAATATTATATTATATTATTTTAATTATTATATTATTATATTATAATTATATATATATATATATATATATATATATATATATATATAATAACATATATTTTATTATTTAAAAAATAATAATCTACTTATTCATTATTTATTTAATTTATTAAATATTATTATTATTATTATAAATTAAATAAATGATAAATAAATAGATTATTAATTTTTAAATAATAAAATATATTTTATATATATATATATATATATATATATATATTTTTTTTTTTTTTTTTATTATTTAATTGTTATTTTTTGTAATTGTCATTCATTATAATATTAGTAGTACATTTTAATGTAAAATGCCTTTTTTTTTTGTTTGGTTTGGCTGGAAAAAAACAACAACAACTCTAAGACGGTAAACTTCAAGACAGTAAATGTGCTGCTTACATATTACATATTTATCTAACTGTTTATAATACTCTGCAGTCTTTTTAAAATTTGTTTCATGCTTGCATCTTTAATGTTGGGCAGTTGTACTTGACCAAAGTAAACATGTATTTAAATAATGATCCCTGTTATTCCTCAAACTAAATCTGCATGGAGCAAGCGTTTGCATGAAATATGCATGTACTTTCAAACCCATGTAAATGAGCATCTTCTGTTATTTTATTTTGCATTCCGTGGATGTGCAATGAGCAGCGGTCAGTCATGTAGACATATGAAGTCTGAGTGATATTCATCCATCCAGTGGCCCCTTCTCCTACACTCACACACAGACACACACACACACACACTCTCGACCCCGATCACCCGCACACCCCGTGACCACCAACTGCTTGCCCTTCTCACTCACTCACTCTTCCTGCACAAACTTTCCATCCCTCTCTCATTCCTCCGGTTTGGGTTACTCAGGGCTCAACTCGCGTCCCACCCGAGTGCAGCTTATTTATGACCCTCCAAAATCATCATCTGATCCAGGTGGGAAACAGAAGATGAAAACCTACAGAAACTGCCCTTATGTTCAAATAGAGAATGAGGGTCCGCTTTAGACGTTCTGTTGATTGAAGTCATTACATGTCAACTAGCTCTGCAGTCATTGGAGTGTTAGTTGATTTTCTGCTTAATTTTTGCCAACAGATGTTATAACCAGTGCTGGACGAGAAACTACAGTCTCTGAATCCTGAATCTGTTAACCTCGGTCTGAATGACTCACTCTGACTGAATCAGTTGAATCAAAGAATCATTTATTTGACTCTCCACATGACCGTATAATTTTAATTAGTGATCTGTTAGTTGGAGACTGGCTCTGACTGAATCGGTTGAATCAATGAATCATTCATTTGACACTCAACCTAACCGTATTATTTAAATCAGTGATTGTTAATTGGAGACTCGCTCTGACTGTATCAATTGAATCAATGAATTATTCATTTGACACTCGACTCAAGTGTATCAGTGATTTAATCTATTAACTATCTATTAACTGCAGACTTGCTTTGACTGGATCACTTGAATCAAAGAATCGTTCATTTGACAATCGACCTGACTGGATCATTTGAATAAGTGATCTGTTAATTGAAGACTCACTCTGAATCAGTTGAATCAAAAAATTATTCATTTGACACTTGACTTGAGTGTATTAGTGAATCAATGATCTGTTAACAGCAGATTTGCTTTGACTGGATTACTTGAATCAAAGAATCATTCATTTGACACTCGACCTGACTGGATCATTTGAATCACTAATCTGTTAATTGGAGAATCACTATGACTGAATCAGTTGAATCAAGGAATCATACATTTGACACTCGACTCAAGTGTAGATAACTGCAGACTGAATCAGTAAATCGTTAAATGGAGGCTCAGTCAAACTGGATCATTTAAACAACTGAATCTTTACTGGAGGATCAGTTGAACTTCATCGTCTGAATCAATGAATGGTTAACTAGAGACTTGAGCTGCGTCCCAAATCGCATACTTATGCACTATTCTACGCCATTTTGTAGTATAAATAGTGTAAGTAGTGTGTTCACACTGAAAACTCTTAAAATAATAAGTGCACTTTAATTACCCGGATGATGCCCTCATTCAGCCGCTAAAATGAAGTGTGTAATGATGGACACTTCACGCACTCAACGACCGCAGGTTTGCTTACGTAGAGGAAGGGGCGGAGCTATCGGACGCACATGTTGGATAACTTTATTTATTTTGGATGGAGAAAGCAAAATTCTCCTACCAGAGTGATTATATCGCCTCCCGATGGTGAATGCGGCAATACTCACGGCAGGTATTATTTGAGAATTCGGTCGTTTATTTCACTGATTTGGCAACCGTCAAACGTCATCAGGGAAACGGTTTGAATTTCCGTTTAGTAGAAAAACATTAGTGTGCCATTTGGGACAACACTACATACATATACTATCCTGTTGAGTGTGTAAGTGCATAAGTACATAGTGCATGAGTGCATAGTGTATAGTGTGCCATTTGGGACGCAGCTTTGCTGTAACCAAATCATTTGAATCAGTGAATCAATAACAGGATATTTGCTCTGACTAAATCATTTAAATTAGTGAATCATTTACTGGAGACTTGCTCTGTCTGATTCATTTGAATCTATAAATCATTAATTGGAGAATTGCTCTGTCCAGTTCATTTCAATCCATGAATCATTAACTGGAGATTTTCTCTGACTAAATCATTTAAATCAGTGAATGTTTTACTCGAGATTTGCTCTGTCTGATTCATTTGAGTCAGCGAATCATTAACTGGAAGCTCACACAGACCGAATCATTTAAATCAGTGAATCATTTACTGGAGACTTGTTGATACAGTGAATCATTAACTAGAGACTTGCTCTGTCTGATTCATTTGTATCAGTGGATTATTAACTAGAGACTCACTCAGTTCGATACAATTAAATCAGTAAGCCGTTAACAGGAGGTTCACACTGACCAAGTCAAATAAATCAGTGAACTGTTTACTGGAGTCTTGTTAAATCAGTAAATCATCAACTAGAGATTCACACTGTCCAAATTATTTATTCAGTGAATCGTTAACTGTAGACTCACTCAGTCTGATTCATATGAATCAGTGAATACTTAACTGGAGTTTCGCATTGTTCGAATCATTTAATTCAGTGAATCATGAGACCTGCTCTGTCCGATTCGTATGAATCAGTGAATCATTAACTGGAGGTTTGCGCTGTCTGAATCATTTAATTTAGTGATTTCTTATTTTAAAGACTCGCTCTATCAGATTAATTTAAATCAGTGAATCATTAACTGGATGTACTCACTGACTGAATCATTTGAATGCTCAAGTTTAAAGTAAAGCAGAGCTGTTATTTTATTCAGAGCAACAATTGATAGGCCATCTATCATAACAGTGTTAACATGAGACATGGAGACATGCACTCAAGGGTCCGATTGAAAACACAGCCACACACTCTGAGCTCAAACACACACACACACACCTCTGTGGTTAACCTGTTCTCCAGCGGGGTCATGCCAAATGAAGTGTGCTGGGATGAGTGTATTTTTCAGGTCAGGGCTCATTGGCATTGGCCTGTGAGTGTTGGGAATACAGTGAAGGATGATATATGTCTGCTTATAGAAACTGTCCACACCCACACACACGTGTTCTCACTGGATCTGTGTTCATAAAGGCTAGACCTGTCGCACACTAGACGTCTCTGTGGGGTACACTTGTGTGGAGGCGGTCAAAGGCGGCTCTATGGTCACTGAACCGGATCTCAAATCTGCACCATGGGAACCTGAAGTCATAAATCACTGAATATTTTGACAGAAACGGGGAAGGAAAATCTCCCACGTGTTCGGCTTGACGGCTTTATTCTGATCAGGGACATTAGTGTGTATTAATAAGTCAAATATTGACCATTTTGAGGGATGTAAGCAATAACAATAGTCCTAATATATTTCCTGTTATACATTGTTAATTTCCATAGCTTTCGGGAATTCAAAAAGTTTGGAATATTGATACAGCATGTTATGATAGCTGTTTTAATGTAAAGGTATGATAGCATTGCCTTTTTTACAGTTATGAAGTAGTTTGACAATATATACAGTTAAAGTCAGAATTATTAGCCCCCCTTTGAATTATTATTTTTTTTTAAAATATATCCAAAATGATGTTTAACCTGCCCTAACCTGCCTAGTTACCCTAATTAACCTAGTTAAGCCTTTAAATGTTATTTTAGGCTGTGTCTTGAAAAATATCTAGTAAAATATTATTTACTGTCATCAGGGCAAAGATACAATAAAATGTATTAGAAATGAGTTATTAAAACTATTATGTTTAGAAATGTGTGGAAAAAAATCTCTCCGTTAAACAGAAATTGGGAAAAAAATCTAATAAAAAAATAATTCTGACTTCATATATATATCTATATATCAAAGTCAAAGTCAGCTTTATTGTCAATTCAGCCACATGTACAAGACATACAGAGAATCGAAATTGCGTTACTCTCAGACCCAAGGTGCTTAACATTAATAAAAAAAATATATATAAAAAAATAGTAGAGTTTAAGAAAAAAAGAAAATTTACAGTATATACATTGCACATAAATGTGGTCTAAATATATATATATATATATATATATATATATATATATATATATATATATATATATATATATATATATATATATATATATCAATAACAAATACATAGGAAAGAAGAAAAGAAACATTACAAAGCCTCAATCATTAAGAAAAATGATTATCATAAGCTTCAAGAATTATTCTCATTAATAATAATAAACTTAAGAGATTCAATATTGAACCAAATTTCAGCAAGTATTTAATCAAGGTATTGCCTTTAGGATTTTATTTTTGTGTAAAGAAAATGAGAGCATGATCATTACCAGAGAAATACAGTTGAAGTCAGAATTATTAGTCCCCCTTTGAATTTTTGTTTTTTCTTTTTTAAATGTTTCCCTAATGATGTTTAACCGATTAAGGAAATTTTCACAGTGTGTGATAATATTTTGTCTTCTGTATAAAGTCTTTGTTTTATTTCGGCTAGAATAAAAGCAGATTTTAACTTTTAAAAAACATTTTAAGTTCAAAATTATTAGCCCCTTTAAGATATAAATATTTTTGATAGTCTACAGAACAAACCATCGTTATACAATAACTTGCCTAATTACCCTAACCTGCTTAGTTAACCTACTGTAATTAACCTAGTTAAGCCTTTAAATGTCACTTTAAGCCGTATAGAAGTGTCTTGAAAAAAACTAGTCAAATATTATTTACTGTCATCATAGTAAAGATGAAATATTAGAAATGAGTTATTAAAACTATTATGTTTAGAATTGTGTTGAAGAAATCTGCTCTCCGTTAAACAGAAATTGGGGGAAAAATAAATTGGGGCTAATAATTCAGCTAATAATTAACTAACAATTGTTTTTAATGTTTGCTTGTGTGATAGACTATTATATTCTATTATTTACAGTAATATTCAAGTAAATCTTATTCTTATTTATTGTTTGTTTGTTTGTTAGTTACTTTAGTTATTTAATTTCAGTAATATGTAATGTTTTGAGTTGTGCCAAATGCTATGTTTTTGCTTGTTTGCTTGATATCAATCCTTAAAAATGAATAAGTTTTTTAATAGTAACATTTCTTTGTTTGTATTTATTAGCAGTTTTTTAATAAACAGAAATATGTGATTTGGGGCATCATGGTGGCTCAGTGGTTAGCACTGTTGCTTTACAGCAAGATGGTCACTGGTTCGAGCCCCGGCTTGGTCAGTTGGCATTTCCGTGTGGAGTTTGCATGTTCTCCCTGTGTTGGTATGGGTTTCCTCTGGGTAGGTTTCCCTCAGAGTCCAAAGACATGCGCTATAGGTGAATTGGGTAAGCAAAATTGGCCGTAGTGTATGTGTGTAAAAGAGTGTATATGGGTGTTTCCCAGTGTTGGGTTGCAGTTGGAAGGGCATCTGCTGCGTAAAACATATGCTGGATAAGTTGGCGGTATATTCCGCTGTGACAACCCCAGATTACTAAAGGGACTAAGCTGAAAAGAAAATAAATGAATGAATGAATGAATGAATGAATATATGACTTTGTTTTTAACAATACTTCTTTCTCTTTTTCAGCCGTGTGTGTGTGTGTGTGGCGCTGGAGGAGTTTTGATGTGGTCGGTCAGCGTTAAGACCTCATCTCAGGGCCCATGCTGTCGTGACATTTCAACATGAGAGTCACGTCTCTCTCTCTCTCTCTCTCTCTCTCTCTCTCTCTCTCTCTCTCTCTCTCTCTCTCTCTCTCTCTCTCTCTCTCTCTCTCTCTCTGTTAGTCTTATTGCGGTTCACCTGTTCATTACATGTCAACAGAAAGTGACAGTCTCCTCAAGCCACAGGTATTTCTCAACATTCTCTCTCTCCTTTCTCTTTGATTCGCCTCTTGTTGCTCTGCTCTGTATGCTTTCAGATGTCTTCATTCTATACTCATACATAACAAACATCATTATATAATCATGCTGACATTCATGAACAATAATATAGCTGTGCACTTTCTGTTATAGACTTATATTGACATTAACATGATTCATTAGCACTTAAACAGTGGATACTGGAAGGAGCTATTTGTTCTGGATTTAGTGTAGTTTCTCACACACTGGATGTAAATTAAGCCTAAAAGCATTTTTACTTTATACATAGTTTTTTTTCTGAAATATAGTGTAATATAGCAGAAAAAACAGGTTGCAAATGTTATGCTAATTAACAGATCTTGCAGCATGTATTTATAAATACTTATTATGAAAAACTGCAGATATGTCTCCTGAAACATCTTAAAATAAACGTATCCATCATCATGTTCTCATTCACTCATTTTTATTTGGCTTAGTCCCTTTATTTTTCAGGGGTCGCCACAGCGGAATGAACTGCCAACTATTTTAGCTAATGTTTTATGCAGCGGATGCCCTTCCAGCTTCAACCCAGTACTGGAAAACACCCACACACTCTCACATTCACACACATACACTATGGCCACTTTAGCTCCCTGCGTTTGCGTGGGTTTCCTCCGGGTGCTCCGGTTTCCCCCACAGTCTAAAGACATGTGGTACAGGTGAATTGGGTAGGCTAAATTGTCCGTGGGGTATTAGTGTGAATGGGTGTGTGTGGATGTCTCCCAGAGATGGGTTGCAGCTGGAAGGGCATCCGCTGCATAAAACGTGTGCTGAAGAAGTTGGCGGTTCATTTCGCTGTGGTGACCCCAGATTAATAAAGGGACTAAGCTGAAAAGAAAATTAATGAATGAATGAACCATGATGCAAATTCAAATTTATGCTGATTTACAGATCATGTGACATTTATTTTTCATGAAAAACTCCCTACATGTAAAGTTGAAGTCTGAATTTATAGCCCTTCTGAATTATTAGCTCCCCTGTATATTTTTTAATAACTGATTTCTTTTATCTTTGCCATGATGACAGTACAAAATATTAGACTAGATCTAGTATTCAGCCTAAAGTGAAATTTAAAGGCCTAATTAGGCAACTTTGGGTAATTAGGCAAGTCATTGTATAATGATGGTGTCACGGTCAATGCGGAGAGATGAAGCAGGTAAGCGGTGTAGCAGAGGGAGAGCAATCTCAAGCAATTCATATGACAAGCATCAGATCTTCAATCATACACCATTAAAGCTTAGCCACTTCCCTTAAGCAGTTGTGTTTGCATCCACAGGAGACAGAGGACATTCGCGGAAGAATACAAGAGGTGGAGGGAGAGTCAGTGAGGTGAACCATCTGACGTTGATTTCAGCCGGTGAGTGAATGAAGGAGGTGAGTATTAGAGCTGAAGATCTTTGGGTTTAATTTCTATCATTTTAGACAGGGTCGGGTCGGGCCGGGCTTGGCTTGCGCAGTAAATGAAAAGTCATGTGATGCATTTCGAGAAAGTTTTTAAACCGTTCTAGCCTCAAAGGTATTTCTGCTGTCACTCATACACTGTGTATTACGGTAGAGCGCTAAACAGCAATGTATGTAGGCCTACAGCAAGCTGACAGGGAAGATGACGAGGCCACTCGCTACACTGAAACCGCTATCATGGAAAATGAAGTGGATGTTCTTGGCTGGTAAAAGATGAACAAATAATCCAACCCAAAAGTTGCAAAATTAGCCAGATCAGATCTATGCATCATGGTCTGTAGCGGCAGCAGTGAAAGGTGTTCAGTGCTGCTGGACGCACCATCCTGAGCGCAGGACTGCACTAAAGCCATTTACAGTGGATTCAATAATGTTCCTCCACAAAAGAAACACGTAGCCTAATCTTGATGAGTAAAGGGTTTTTTAAATTATGCATAAATAGTAATTAAACCATAAAATCATAATGTAGACAGAGTATACAGGCTAATGTTGGCATTATTCTTTTAATATTCAGCTTCACTGTCACCTTAAAGGCCAGATTGTGAAGAGAAGTGGCGAAACAAATCTAAAAAATCTGCAAAGCCTTTATCTTAATTTTGTTATTGTCAGATACCTGTCATAATTTAAAAACTATTTTAATTTATTTTTTAGGAAATATTTATTTTTATTTGTGTTTTGGCCAATTTCAAGGCTAAGTGTATGTACCTAGGCCTATTTAGGGTGCTTTCACACCTGTGAATCGATTCAGTTGTTCCGAAACAGAGATTACATTTGTTACATTGTTGCTCTTTGCTCTTGGAGCAGTTCGCTTTCACGCTGCAAAGTTTCTAATCGGACCAAAAGAGCTAAAACAAGTCAACTCTCCTCACATTGATCAGAGTGTCAGGGTTTATTTTGCAGCGTCCCGCTCAGCTGTCAGGAGAGGTGGTGGTTTGGTGGTGATTGACAGGGTGCGCGCGCGACATGTCTGAGGAGAGATGCTGTGGGGAGGGGTGAGAAGGGTGCGCGACGATGCCTATTTGAGGACCGGGAGGGAGACGCGAGATTACCGGGAGATTGTCACTCGTTTGCGGGCATCTGGAGACTCACGAAACTTCCCGCTGTACTCATAATTCTCTCTTAATATAGCCGTAAGCCTATTACAAATCCATAAAACACTGTGATATAACCGCGCTCGGATCGGATCGCTTTCTCACTTCAATCGAACCGCTCCACGGTTCGTTTCTATTGAGCCGAGACCACCTCATTCAAGCGATCTCGGAGCGATTACTTTGGCGCGGAACAGAGCGCGATTGCCCTGTTTACATATGCTAAACGAACCGCGCTAACTGGGCAAACGAGACACGTTCCGAAACAAAAGTGTAGGTGTGAAAGCACCCTTAGAGTGCTGAGATGTTACCGAGGACTTATTTTATTTCTTTGTTCCAACTTCCAAGTTTGTTACTAATAAATTATGTTAAAACATATAAACGACTCACTCTTGAAAAATGGCAAAAGAGCTGTGCACATTTAAATAATGTCGGGCTGTAAACGGGTTCGGGCTTTATAAAGTTGTCTATCAAAATGTACCTGTCGGCTCGGGCCGATTACAGCTCTAGTGAGTATATCCGCTTGTTAAGTGTGACAACACGCGAAGCGGCTTCCGGGTCCAAGCGCTCTGTTCAACTGAATGGGGAGACTCATGAAATGGTAATAATAAACGTATACAAAGCGATTTAATACTTTCGAAAATCACGATCGCAATATATATTTACATGCCTAATATCCGATGGCCAGAAAGTGATAATTTTTTCTATAAATTGTTAAATTTTTGGTATTTGTTATGCAGCAAGCCCAGAGATTGTTGTGTACACTACGATTTTATATAAAATTAACTTTAATGTGTGACAGGAATAAAACGCGATCATAAACGAATGATTTCTCCACTCAAATGAATGGCGGCTTGGACCCGGAAACAGTATTACATACGTCACAAACACGTCACCACTTAACAAGCGCATATGGTGTGTGGTGATTGCAGGTGCAGGTGTGGGTAATCAGTATTCGGGTGATTGTTCACGGGTGTTGTGAGAGTTGGAGGGTGAGGGAGAGCGGTGATTGGAGCAGCAGGAACGAGCCGAGGGTGTGACAGTCGGTTTGTTTAGTAGACAATTGAAAAACAAATATTGCTTAAAGGGGGTAATAATATTGAGCTTAAAATGCTATTAAAAAATTAAAAACTGCTTTTATTCTTGCCGAAATAAAACAAATAAGACTTTCTCCAGAAGAAAAAATATTACAAGGAAATACTGTGAAAAATTCCCTGCTCTGTTAAACATCATTTGGAAAAATATTAGAAAAAGAAAAGAAAAATCACAGGAGGGCGAATCGTTTTGACTTCAACTGTATATGTAAGACAAAAACATATAGTCTTTGTACCAGTTGGCACACTCCCACTGGGCAGTGTTATCTTTTTAGGGACTGCAGTTCAGCATTACACACACACACACACACACACACACACACACACACACACAAAAGTCTCCTAATGGCCAGTTTGGCAGTGTGTGTCTCCGCAATTATTTGCCTGGCTTTCACCCAAGTGCACACACAAACACACACACATACACTCTCTCATGGTTTCACACACCCACAACATGGATACTAAAACAGACACAGCATGCAAAATATAGACACGAGCGCCTTAACGAAGAGTACAACATCTTTATTAAAAGACGTTTATAAATTGTGTGTCGTTGAGTCAGTAAATGTGAGCTGACCTCAAGTGCAACGAAGATAAGAAATTATTTCAGATCAGAGCCCTAAAGGAGTGACGCTCAACACACACACACACACACACACACACACACACACACACACACACACACACACACACACACACACACACACACACACACACACACACACAGATACAAAAGCAATCTCCAAATGGATCTTAAATGATGCCCAGCATCCATTCTTTTTATACCAACCCACATCCAAGCGCGCGCACATACACAAGTGATAAATAGAGCCCCTTAATGGTCACAAGCATTGGATTTATTTGTGGATAGCAGGCCGTGGGCTCGCAGTGGCACTTTAAAACAAGCTAAGCTTCGGTATTATAAGACAAAGGACACTGCGTTTAAATGAAGATCCATTTACTGCGAGAAAGTCCGAGAGAGATTCTGGGGAAGAAAGAAATCGTAAGACACAAGGAGGCTGAATGGCTTTACGTCATATCGAAATGAACTTGTCTTTATTGTTTTGTTGCCATTGTCAACGTAATTGCTTGTTATTGTGGGATTATTGGGTCATAATGAGCAAGAGCAATTGCTAAATAAAGGTTTATCGAACTCCATTTTTGAAGAAAGAGCAATGCAGTTAGCAATGTGACACGTCTATTGTTGTGTCAATGTGATTGGCAGTAGAATAAAGTGAGAGTAAAATTGTTTTTTTAATGATTTTTTTTAACTGGTTTAAAAATAATCATATTAAGAATGCTTGTTTTGGCAGTTCATGTCTGTGGCATACATAAAACTATTATAGCAGACAGTAAGACAGGGTAATTGTTCGGAGGTTGTTTTATAAAATAACTTTGTGGGTTATTTTACCAAATATATAAAGTGGATGCCATGGTGGCTCAGTGGTTAGCACTGTCGCCTCACAGCAAGAAGGTCGCTGGTTCAAGCCCTGGCTGGGTCAGTTGGCATCTATCTATATGTAGTTAGCATGTTCTCCCAATGTTGGTGTGAGTTTCCTCCGGGTGCTCCGGTTTCCCTCACAGTCCAAAGACATGCGCTATAGGTGAACTGAATAAGCTAAATTGGCCGTAGTTTGAGTGTGAATGAGTGTATGGATGTTTCCCAGAGCTGGGTTGCAGCTGGAAGGGCATCTGCTGCGTAAAGCATATGCTGGATAAATTGGTGGTTCATTCCACTGTGACGACTTCTGACAAATAAGGGGACTAAACCAAAAACAAAAGAAAATAAGTTATGTATTTTGAATGTCTTAAAATACTTGCAGTTTTGTTCCCTTATATATTAATAAGAATATTTAAATATTGCTTTCTGCAGCACTAAAATTTATTACATCTAACTCACATCAGACCCACTTACGTATGAACAATGGATTTTAAAAAAAATTAGAGAAATTTATGAAATGGAAAGAATAACTTCTTGCTTTAGACTTCAGATCTCCCTAACCACTCTTTTTTTTTTTTTGGTTTTACTCCAACATTATATATATTGTTTTACTTCCTTTTTGCCTTTTTCTTTTTCCCTAATCTTTTCAGTATCCATCTGTTTCCTTGTTGACGATTTCTAATGTGTCTTCAATTTTGTGCTACGTAAAAAAAAAGAGTTCATAGTATTAATAATAATAATAATAATAAATAAATACACACATTAATAATAATAAAAATACAAATAATAATAATAAAAAATACAACTACTACAAAAAATAATAATAAAAATAATAAAATAATAATAATAATAATAAAATACTACTACTACTACTAATAATAATAATAATAATAATAACAATAATACTAATATATAATAATACAATAATAATACAATAATAATATTATTTTTAATAATATTAATAAAAATAATAATAAAATACTACTACTACTACTACTACTACTACTAATAATAATAATAATAATAATAATAATAAAGAATAATAAAAAAGTATTATTATGAATAATAATAATAAAATAAATAATAATAATAATAAATAATAATAATAACAAAACAACAACAACAACAACAACAACAACAACAACAACAACAACAACAACAACAATAATAATAATAATAATAATAATAATAATAAATACTACAATTACTACTACTACTACTACTAATAATAAACAATAATAATAATAATAATAATAATAAATACTACAATTACTACTACTACTACTACTAATAATAAACAATAAGAATAATAATAAATAATAATAAGAATAATAAGAATAATAATAATAATGATAAAAATATAAAATACAACAACTACTTCTACTACTACTACTATATACAATAATATAATAATAATATATATTATTAATATATTATTCAATGTCAAAAAGGGGCATACATGCATTATGATGATTAAAGTAAGACATAAAACTTGATAATTAAAACATAAAAATTTTTATATAATTTAGAGTGCATTTTAATTCCATATATTGCTCTTAAGTGACTATTTCATAAGTAATGTTTGAGGTGGTAAGGAGATTTAGGACCTTTTTATTGCAATCCTTAGCATGTAAGCACAGTTTGAGACACTGCTGAGATGACGTGAGATTATTAAGTGAAAAAATGCACCAATTTATTCTCAATTTTCATTTTGAGAAGAAGCTGAGAGCCTTTCAAGTATTTTTCCCCCTATAACAATTATGTGTTGTCTGTTCAATATATTATAACTGAATTACACTGTGCAACATTACATCCATAAAGCAATTAGCAAGTGTACAGTAGATTGCTTGTATTAAATGTTCATTCGTGTTTATGTTTACATGCTTGTATTTACACTTGCATGAGTGGTCTTTCACACAGCACACGTGTGCACAGATAAAAAAACGATTTGCATGTTGCACTGTCTCAGAAACGCTGTTTGTGTATTTTAAGACTCCCTTCATTAACTGGCAAAGACAAAAACATGAGCGCAGACTCAATCTCATTTCCATAGCAACTCCAATCAGAGATGCAGCCGTCGACGTGCCCCTCCTTAAAATGTGTGCACTGTGACTTCCTCTGCAAACACACACACACAGAGCACTTTCCACCAATTCATATTCAAATCTCACCTCAGCTATATCACATGGTAGTTTCATAGTGGTTTTAATGAAACTACCCACAAATCATCTCTGGCCCAGCTCTGGCCCACACAATCAGTTTTTGCTTGGCCCACATGCTGCAGTGAATTACGATACATTACTGGACCAAGTCTGGCTTCTGGAAACATGCACCATATCTGGGCCAAGTCTCAGCCAAGTTAATAACCCAACCCGTCTTCGAAGACATCTTAAGTAGCAAAAACAAAATAGCGACAACATTGTAGACTTTTTCTAAGCGACTTACAAACCTTAATCTTATTTTAAATTAATCTTATTTCTTAATCTCATTTAAATCGTAATCCATTTCAACACTATTGTTTATCTGTAAGTGCAGTCTCGGTGTGTTTCCATCATCTGAAAGTTAGCTAACAGTTATCTGTGAATTGTCTCTTAGCAGGATTTGTTAACACCTCCTCTAGGAGCCCTTGACTGATAATGGCAGCCAATGAGAGTGTGTTAATGAGTGTTTGGAAAGCTCAGCAAACGGATCCATCTGACAGGAGTAGAGGAAGCTTCCTGTGACAAAGACGGATTAGGAGTTGAAGGAAAACTCCGGTAGACCAGTTTGTTTGGTGGACAGTGTAGTGAATTGCAGAGTGTGTGTGTGTGTGTGTGTGTGTGTGTGTGTGTGTGTGTGTGTGTGTGTGTGTGTGTGTGTGTGTGTGTGTGTGTGTGTGTGTGTGTGTGTGTGGGAGGGTTTAGTGCTATTATTAATAGTAATAGCACTAAATCTGCTATCCTACTTTTTTTTAGCGTGCACTCCTTAGGTCAAGGTTTTGGGTCAGTTTGAGTTTATTTGAAATAACACTTTCATTCAGCATGGATGCATGGAATTGACAAAAAGAGGCACTAAACATATTTATGTCGTTGCAAATTATTTTTGGTTTAAATGCATGCTGTTAAACAATTTTGAAGAACCTTCAAAATAAAGTTAGCACATTTTTTAGGTGATACAACTATTTTTCTAAACTATTATTAATAATAATGTTACTTGAGCACCATATCATCAAATTAAAATGATTTTTTTCATCATGTGACACTGAAAACCGGAGTAATCATGCTAATAATAAAATGACGTTAAAAAGGATTAAAGGATAAAATTCATATACAAAACCTAAGCAATAATGTAAACCTTTAAACGATCATCATCTATTTTCAATAATCTTTTGTCTTATTTGTATTTTTTAATAATCTTTGTCTATTTTTCTTAAATGTCCATATTAATTATTTATTTATTTATTACTATGACTACAATGACAATGTTACATTTAAAAATAACACTTTAGTTAATTTATTATTATTTATTTTTATTATAATTATTATTATTATTATTATTATTATTATTTACTTAATTATAATTTTTTACATACTGTTTCTTTTATGGTCTCTATACTTTAAAAATCTTTATACAAATTACATATTAATTAATTCAATAATTTGTTTGTTTATGTATTGTATTTTATTGACTGAAATGGCAATGGTACATTTAAAAAAAAAAAAAACTTTAGTTGAAATATTTGCACAAAATAATACTAATAATATATATATATATATGTATATATATATATGTATATATATATATATATATATATATATATATATATATATATATATATATATATATATATATATATATATATATATATATGCATTTAATTTTTTACATATTTTTTATGTTTTAAAAACCTATATACAAATTAGATATTAATGAATAAATAAATAAATAAACAAGTAAATAGATTACTTGATAAATTAATTAATTTATTGTAGTTTATTGACTAAAATTACAAGGGTACATTTAAAAATAGCACTTTAATTGAAATTTTTGCACAAAATAATACTAGTATTTATTTATTTTTTACATAGTGTATTTTTTATGGTATCTATATTTTAAAAACATAAATACAAATGAGATATTATTTCATTAATTATTTGTATTTAATTGGCTAAAATGTCAATGGTACATTTAAAGATAACACTTTAGTTGAAATTTGTGCATAAAATAATTATAATAATTTTTGTTTATTTATTTCTTTTTTACATGCTGCATATTTTATAGTATCTATATTTTAAAACCTATATACACAATAGAAATAAATAAATTAATTAATTATTTGTTGTATTTCATCAACTAAATTTGCTACATACATTTTAAAACAACAGTTTAGTTTATTTTTTTTTTGCACAAAATAATAAAATGTATTACTTGTTTTTTACATACTGTATCTTTTTATGGTATCTATATTTTTAAAAACTATATACAAATTAAATATGTATTTATTTATTTATTTATTTATTTACTTTCTTTCCTTCCATCTAATTATATATTTGAGCACAGTCAACAACATAATAAAAAAAGACAATCAATCCTCCTAAAATATCATGTAATTGCTATACATTAATAAGTCTGTTATAATACGGTAATAACTCTTGAATTCTTCCTGCTGTTTGATATTCATATTCTGACTTACCAACATGAGATTACATGTTGGGTCACAAAAAGGTTTCATTAGTTAATGTTAGCTGATGCATTTACTAACATGATCTAAGTTTGAACAATACTTATACAGAATTTATTAATCGTAGTTTAACACTTAATGTCTTATTAATGTCCAAATGCATTCTTGTTAACGTTACTTAATGCACTGTACGTTAACATAAACTAAAATTAAACAACTGCCCTTTTGTTAACAAACTTGAACAAATACTGTAATAAATGCATTGTTTATTGTTTGTTCATCCTAGTAAATGGATAAACTGATACAACCTTATTGTAAGTGTTACCACATGTTGTTAAGCGACAGAGTGACCGTATCCCTTGATGCCCATGAGAAGCTTATTGTTTTGATCGTAATGTTCTTACGGGGTCACTTTTCTGCTCCAGGCTTCAGCTTGAGCACAGCCTTACCTTCACATCTTATATAATCAGCAGCGTCTGATGAGTTTGCTGTCATGTCACCAGCAAAAAGCACGTCCATCAGCACTGCTCCAGCCAATAGCCTGAGGAGAGGCGGGTCACGGCCGTTGTGATTGGCTGACAGGGATCTGATCCGCCTTCAGGCTAATCGTGTGTCTGTCTGCGCCTGTCCAGCTGCTCAGATGTGTCTCTGTGTGAAGAACAAAGAAACATTAACACCACTAACAGAAAAAAAGGAGAGAAAAAATACTGTCCTTTGCTATCACGCACATAAAAAGGGCAAAGAATTATTTTAAACTCATTTGACTATAAATTGCATAACATTAACACACCACATTATGATAGTGTTTTTAAAAGTTTGACTTTCCAGACCTCTAAATGCAGTTGCCATGTAAAAGAGTGAACAAAGCACATTTTTTTTTTTTGCTTCTGTTCTAAGTTAAAACTGTAAATGTTGACGTCAGTCTTGCATTAAATGATTAACTCCAGTCATTTCCACCAAAATAGCACAGAGACCTTTTAATTTAAAGGGTGGTCCAGTGTATTTTTATAGGCTTGGTTATATTTATAAGATGGAAAGCACTGTGTGCTCATGCTTCATTTGTAAAAAAATCATGTTATTGTTTTATATATCCTGATTATATACAGTTACTCAGCTAACATGAAAACAACTGTCATGTTTCCTAGTTCCTCTGAAAGACCCGGCCTCAAGAGGCTAGGATTGGTCAGCTAACATAATTAGGAAAACCAGGAAATGTGCCAAAAGCACGTGCTTTTGGGCTGTGTAAACACTGTCAGTCAGAGTAGCTGTTAGCCATGCTCGTGCACACATAGGGCTCAACCTGTGCAGTGCACATGCCCTTTTTAGTCTTGGATAGAAAGTGCCCTTCCAAAATGATCTGAAGTGCCCACCCCCCCACTTGTTCGCGGCAAACCAATAATATTTCACTTGGCATTTCTGTGTGGAGTTTGCATGTTCTCCCCGTGGATTTCCTCTGGGTGCTCTGGTTTCCCCCACAGTCCAAAGACATGTGGTAAAAGTGAATTGGGCAACCCAGGCTCATTGTGGAAACGTAGTCCCGCGGACGTTTCTGGAGACTGCGGAATACGTCCCGACGGGTACGTACGGCTGCAGTTTTCGTTTTTGCAAATCCGCAAGAGGCCGCTGTTGTGCGCTTTTTCGCACCTCAGACGCCTCTCGCGAGTTATCGCGTGAACCCACCAGAGACCGCTGTCCGACTGACCGGATGATTGACTGCGCGACCGGCCAATAGGCCGACCCGCCCTCCTCCTTCCCTGAACCCAACCAATTTTACCGATCGACCCGCCCGCCCGCTCGCTCCCCTAAACCCGAGCAACAGTTTACAAAAGCCGTCCAAAAAATAAAAGCCCTAATTTTTTTTTTTCTACCGCGTTTTCGGATTTCACCACGTTCTCACCCTGTTACGAAACTCGTTCACTTAATTTTTGGGATTTTGTTTTGTCTTACCAGATTGCTGGAACTGCTCTTCCCCGGACTCGAAACCGGTCGCCGTGGTCAACTCCTCTCTGCATCTCGAGCCTGCCGACGTACACGCTGAGCTGAGTGGACAAACGGGTTGCAGCGGGGAAGCCCTCCACAAGGAGGTAAGGCAAGCGCGAAAGGGAACAGCGTCACACCGCCCCGCAGCGTTCGCTTGAAAAAAATAAACGCAGCCGTATGTACCCCCCGGGACGTATTCCGCTGTCTCCAGAAACGTCCGCGGGACTACGTTTTCAGAATGAGCTTGGGTTGGAATTGGGTGAACTAAATTGGCTGTAGTGTATGAGTATGTGAGAGTGTATGAGTGTTTCCTACTATTGAGTTTTGGCTGGAAGGACATTCATCAACCATATGCCAGAATAGTTGGTGGTTCATTCTGCTGTGGTGACCTCGGATAAATACGGGACTAAGTCAGAGGAAAATGAATGAATGGAGTACTATATAAATACCATGTTGTACATAATTTGCAATATTGTGGTATATTTTCAAATATTACCATATGTTCTGCAACATACTGTGTACAACATGCTTTTCCATAATCAAAAATCCAAAAAATACACAATACCGTAGTTCATTTTTGGCAGTTGCTTCGCAGTTCTTGCTTGTTCTCAAACAAAGGAAGTATATAATTGAGAAATGAATTGTAATATCATCTTTGGCAGTTTCCCCAGCCTTTGGCAGTCAACAGCCATTACTAAATGAATCCACTAATGAATCTTTTATCATCCTCTTAAGGTAAACTGACTGCTTTAATTATTGTCTAGATACTCCATCCACAAATGGTCAGAGTGCTTCTATACACTCGCAGGACCGCGCGGTACTATGCTAGGCTCTGGTCCAAACACTAGCAAGCTGAGTGTGTGCATTAGTGGATAAAATGATGAAATTCATTCTCACAGGTGACAACAGTTTTAAATTGTTTGTGGGTGTGTGTGTGTGTGTGTGTGTGTGTGTGTGTGTGTGTGTGTGTGTGTGTGTGTGTGTGTGTGTGTGTGTGTGTGTGAGAATATTTCCAGGTTTGGTTTTTAACGATCTCTATTTGTATTTTAAATTATTTAGTTAATTATTTGTAATGACTCCACGGTGGCAAGAAGGTCGCTAGTGGCCTCACAGCAAGAAGGTCGCTGGTTCGAGCCTCGGTCAGTTGGCGTTACTGTGTGGAGTTTGCATGTTCTCCTTATGTTTGCATGGGTTTCCTCCAGGTGCTCCAGTTTCCCCCACAGTTGAAAGACATGTGGTATAGGTGAATTGGGAAGGCAAAATTGTCCGTAGTGTATGTATGTGAATGATTTTGTATGAGTGTTTTCCAGTGAAGGGTTGCAGCTGGAAGGGCATCCATTGCGTGAGAGATATGCTGAATGAGTTGGCGCTTCTTTCCGCTGTGGCGACCCCAGATTAATAAAGGGACTAAAAGAAAATGATTAATTATTTGTAACGAACAGCATGATGGCTCAGTGGTCGCAAGGTCGCTGGTTCGAGTCCGGGCTGGGTCAGTTGGCATTTCTGTGTGGAGAACACATGCGCTATAGTTGAATTGAGTAAGCTAAAATGACATGGCTAAGAATATTGTGGCTGAAGCCATCAAACTGAGGTCAACCGAGAAAGACCGCCACTCCGAAGATGGAAGCAAATGGTCAGATTTTGATTAAAGATTACCAAACAACCATCCATTTTTCAATGGAAGAACTTTAGTTCAGCATGTTCTCCCTGCCTTCGCATGGGTTTCCTCCGGGTGCTCCGGTTTCCCCCGCAGTCCAAAGACATGCGGTACAGGTGAAATGGGTAAGCTAAATTGTCCGTAGTGTATGAGTGTGTGTGTGTGTGTGTGTGTAAATGTGTGTGTGGATGATTCTTAGAGATGGATTGCAGCTGGAAGGGCATCCGCTGCGTGAAAACTTGCTGGATAAGTTGGCGGTTCATTCCGCTGTGGTGACCCCGGATTAATAAAGGGACTAAGCCGACAATAAAATGAATGAATGAACTTTAGTTCAAACACAAGTCCCTCTGCTCATAACCTGCAACACTTACATTTTCAGCTGTCCATCTCCACATGAGCCAGAATGCCTCATGATGAAGATGTTACCGCTAATTACAGCACTCAAGCTTATTGCAATGTTTTCCCACCGTGCAAAAACTATGGTGTGATATAAACTTGAGCGCGTGTAGTGTGTGTGTGCACGCTGTAAGGGTGGGTCTCCTGCAGGATAGGTAGATTAAAGGATACATGCATAAATTACAGTGTGATGGGGGAGCGGTGGGTGGGCTGAGATGCTCTGAAATGAACTGTGCATATTTTTAGAGGAAAGACAGGCTTCAGTCGACGCTCCGCTGTGTCTCGCCACTTGTGGAAGACAAATTATCGTGCGCTGTTCGTAAACTCTCTTAGAGGAGTTCTCATGCATAATAAACCATGCTGTTATTTATGGCAGCACAGAGGTGTATTTTATTTTCCCTCATGCTTGTGTGAGTGTTATGGACATTTAGACATCATAGCCTTATCTCTCTGTGTACAAAAAAGAGCTTAGAAGGAAATTTATAGGGGTGAACGTGTTCACGAAGGAGAGTTTGTAAACTATTGTGACTTTTGGCACTTATAAAGCTTCTTACATAGGAAGACGTGTTAGTGTTTAGTTTATACTGATATTATTATATTAGACTATCATTTAAGTCAAGTTTTCTACTATTCAAGTCAAGCTTTCTACTATTGTGGTAGTAGTAGTAGCAGTAGACGTTGTTGTATTAGTTGTAGCAAACGCTATAGTAGTATCAGTAGTGGTAGTCATTGTTGTAGTAGTATCAGTATTAGTAGACATTGTAGTCGTGGTTGTGGCTGTAGTAGAAGCAGTAGTAGTTGTAATATAAATAACTTTCCGTAGTAGTAGTTGGTGTAGCACTTGTGATTTGTTATTATTGTCAGTTATCATTACTGTTGTCCTTTCTTTCTTTTTACTTTCATTTTTACTATCATACATTAATAAGCATTGTTGTTACTCCCTACCTCTGACTGGTTTCTTTCTATATGTTTTATTTATATCTGTGATACTTGCTTCATTTATTGACTGTTATTGTTCCTTATGTATGTACTCTGACCTGTCCACCAAGTTACCTTTACATGCATACACACACACACACACACATGCACACTCACACATATACCAGTACCTGACTATATTGTTGTTGTTTTTGTTTTGTTTTGTTGCTTTGTATTTGTTATTTGTTGATGTTTTCTTGTATTTGTATGATTTTTGCATATTCTAATAAAAAAAAAAAAAGTCAAGTTTTTAAGTTTTCAATGCTCTTGTGATTTTTATTTAATAATATGTATAGTATTTTTCTTTTTCTGGGTTCACAGATTGTTTCAGTTTTAGTCATTTTAGTACTTCAGCTTTATATCAGTAAGGATCTTCATTCATGTCTCTCGTCTAATCTTCTTTTAAGTGATCCAACTGGAAGTCTTACTGACGCAAAGTGACCAGTAACATTTCACTTTGTTTATCTGACATTATTGTCTATGAAAGATCTCTTTAAAGGGGGCCTATTATGCAAAAAAAATCACTTTTATAAGGGGTTTAAACACAGTTGTGTGGCAGCAGTGTGTGAATTTACACTCACCATCCACTTTATTAGGTACACCTTACTAGTATAGTAGTGGGTTGGACCCCCTTTTGCTTTCAGAACTGCCTAAATCATTCGTGGCATAGCTTCAACAAGATACTGGAAATATTCCTCAGAGATTTTGGTCCGTGTTGACATGATAGCATCACGCAGTTGCTGCAGAAAGGTGCTCTATTGGACTGAGATCTGGTGACTGTGGAGGCCATTTGAGTACAGTAAACTCATTGTCATGTGCAAGAAACTGAGATGATTCGCACTTTATGCTAGGGTGTGTTATCCTGCTGGAAGTAGCCATTAGAAGATGGGTACACTGTGCTCATGAAGGAATGGACATGGTCAGCAACAATTCTCAGGTAGGCTGTGGCGATGCTCAGTTGGTACTTATGGCCCCAAAGTGTGCCAAAAAATATCCCCCACACCATTACACCCCCACCACCAGCCTGAATCATTGATATAAGGTAGGATGGCTCCATGCCTTCATATTGTTGATGCCAAATTTTGATCCTACCATCCAAATGTCACAGCAGAAATCGAGAACAGGCAATGTTGTTGGTAAAAATGTAGGCAAAAATCAGGAAAGGTCTTTTTTTTGTTTTGTTTTTTTGATTGCTTTTGAAAACTGTAGGTTGGGTTTAGGGAAGCGGGTGGACGAGTCAATCGGTGCTTTTGAAAACACTATCGGTTGGGTTTAGTAGGGTGGGTCAGTCAACTAGTCATTCAGTCAGTCGACAACAGCCTCTGGTGGATTTACGTGAGAAAAGCAGGTGTAAAAGGCACTCGCGCAAGAAATTTGAGATCTGAAAATGTGTACACAGCGGCCTCTAGTAGATTCGCGAAAACAAAAACTGAAAATAAAATACCTCTTGGCATGTATTTGGTGCTCTCCAGAAATGTATAAAGCGTTTTCTGAAACACTTCTCCTGAAGTTTTTATTTTTTCACAGAGGTATCTTTAGTCCTGTTTCGAATCTGCCACTTTGCTGAAACATTTTTTAAACAAAGTCAACTAATTACTTTAAAAGCATCGGGTTTACTCACTTTTTAAAGGAAATTCAATTAAAAATGTTTTTTCCAATTGTAGTCCAGCAGAGAGAAAGTGGCTGTACTTTTTTGTTTTGCGCTTCTAATCTCCAATAAAGACTATACAGAGTCTTTCATTTGTATTCTTAATGTGACAGCAGCACCGCCAACCAGGCCTTTAGCACACATCTGTTCCTCATCACTTTTCAATTATCCCCGTGAAAGTGACCCAGTCCCATAGCTGTCAGCCCATCACATTCTCAGTTTGTGCCATTCGAATGAAAAACAAACCTATAGTTCTTTATTTATAATGTTTTCTTACTTTTCCCATTCTTTATTGATTGATTAACATTTTCAGCGTGCTGTTGTTCAGCGACACTCCATTGAAAACGTGGAAATCCATCAAGCTGAAATGTCACATTTGTTGTTGTGTATCCCCAAATACCTCTCTTGGTTTTGTGAGAGTGATATGCTGAATGACCTTGCTCTTTCCTGAATACTAAAATTATAAATAAATGTATGTGAGTTAATGCTGCTGCTGTCTATAGAGGCTGTTTAACAGAAATCAAGGCTGAATTTCTCAATGAAGTGAAAAAGTAAAAGGTGGAATCGCTTGACATCGCTTTGAAAGTAATGAGATTAGCACTTGAGGAATAATTGCATCGTTATTATAAAAACAGTAGTCAGAAATTGATGATAAATTTCACAATTAGTTACACTACATGACATAAAGATCTAGAAAAAGGTGACTGAAATAGCCTTTTCTTGAAAATTGTATTGCAACAACCTTCATTTACACATTTTAAGCATGATATCTCAACAATATCTCAAATTTAGGTTAGATTTGCCATTAATTTTGAGTTTGAAATCATACTGATGAAAGAGCTCAAAGTCCGCACAAAAAAATTCTGATATTGTAGCTCTATACAATGATGGGGTTCAAGTCCAGCCAAGAACAACTCCAGAAACTGGGTAAGACAAAAACAGAAGCCAAAAAAATAAATAAATAAACAAGTAAATAACAGGGTGAGAATGTGGTAGAATCTAAAAAACGTAGTAGAAATCAGGCCGGTCTTTTACTGGATTGCTTTTTAAAACTGTCTGTTGGATTTAGGGAAAAACATTGGGTCAATCGATGTTTTTGAAAACACTATTGGTTGGGTTTAGGGAAGGAGGAGGGTGGGTCAGTCGATCTGTCAATCAGTCAGTAAGTCAGTCGACAGCAGCCTCTAGGGGATTTACGCGAGAACAGCAGGCATGAATGGCACTCGCGAGAGAAATTTAAGATCTGAAAAAGCGTACACAGCGACCTCTGGAGGATTTGCGAAAACAAAAACTTTAAAAAATGTATAAGTTCTGTGTTAAAGCTTATAATACTGCAACACCAGTTAAATAATTTAAAACAACAAAATTATTAATTATAAGGAAAGTTTATAATTTGACATTTCTAAGTTAGAACCACTGTTGGACGTTGTTATATGGCAACATATCATCATAAAGTACCTTAAAAATATTTTTTTCCAACTTTTTTATTCTATTTTTTCACAGCACTTCACGTTAAACCATTTTAGGAAAAGAAAAAGTCAAATATTTTTTATTAAATAGATTTATCATAATGCGTGCGGTAGAGGGTTAAATATATGAAGTCACCACTGTATTTATTTATTTATTCTTGTGTTCAATTTTTATACTGTAACAGAAAAAAGCACCCTGACCTTGTCCGCTTAAAGTTAACTAACATTTGCATAAATGCATAAAAACTACTCAAATCCAGCAAAAACACGTCTAATAAATTGGCCTGCTTGGATCATCAGCACTAAAGCTGAATGTCAAACACGCTGCCGTGTTGCATGAAAATCTCTCCTTACACTCGACTACTGTAAATTCCTGGTGTGAAGGCCTACCCAAAAGCAGTTCTCGGTGAAGTATTTTCGGCATGGCATTGCTCTGCTGTGTCATTAAAAAACCTCTGTGTCTCTAGTTAGAGCGTTTGATTGTAGAGCAGCTTGGCTTGGGTGGGGTGGGTTCTGTTCTGCGGCCGGCGGTCCTGAAACATATGACATTTCAGCCTTAGTGCACAGGCCTTATTTAATCAGTGCCATGCAGTGGACTGAGAAACACACCTAAAATCCTTTAAAGTGTGTGGTCTGTAAAAGACATGCATGTTGTGGCTTCTGTGTTGAACGTTACGATACTAAATGCTACACAGCAAGCTTTTTCAGAGTTAACACAGGCATTATTCTATCATGGATGATATATATTAGATTGTATATTGGAATTTCAGCTATGCTGCATGTAAAATTAATTCAAGTTGTTCATAACTTTCAGTTCAGTAATCACACTGGAAAGATGTTAAGGTTATTAAAAGCACATTTCATACTGGAAAGTAATAATAGTTGTATTATTGTGTTGTATGTTTAGATTTTTGGAAGATATAGTAGGTCATTGAGGAATCTATGAATCCAAAAATATTGTATGCAGCACACTGTAAAAAATCTGTTAAATAACAGGTTCCGGATTTTCTGATTCACAAGTGTTTTTATTTATGGTTATGAATTGCATTATGAGACTTTGATCTCTGCTAGGTCGACTTTTGATGTTGAAAATTCAACTTTACAGTTTAACAGAGTGTCTTTTTTTTATTGATATTTTAGTTTAAAATAATATATTGTTTAAGAAATGACATATTTAGAAATAAGTGCAGAAAATAAGAGAAACTGTACTGGCAGTTTATTACCAGGTTTTTGTAATTTACAGCATCATTCCAGAAAATATATCACTACAAACTATTAAAATGTATATATATATATATATATATATATATATATATATATATATATATATATATATATATATATGGTAAAAATGTACCAGAAATTTAAATTTAAGGAAATTTCTGTAATTCAACCTCTGTTATTTTATGGTAAATTTTTGTAATTTAGCAACCGTTATTTTACGTTTTTTACCGGCACCCCAGCTGCTAGAAATAAGCCATAAAATTGTGAATTTTTTATTACAGTGTAGTTATTATTATTTATAATTACTGTTTTATCCATAAATGTTGATTGTTAAATGTAGTTTTTTATTTAATTATTTAATAATTAATTATTATTATTTAATTTAGTTTCAGGGTTCATATGGTCATGGAAAACCTGGAAAAGTCAAGGAATTTTGACATGGCATTTTCCAGGCCTGGAAAAGTTTTGGAAAAACATAAAAACCCACAAGGCTTTGAAAAGTCATGGAAATTACATTTATATTAGTCATTTAGCCGACATTATTATCTAAAGCCACTTAAGCTGTAGTCACACTAGAGCTTGTGCTTGCGAAATTCTGCCGTACGGCGCTGTGAAAAGGGGTGGTATTAAACAATAGGATTAAACGTTAATAAAAGTGAGCGATTGCTCCATATTTTAAATTTCTTATTTTAAATGATCTTCTATTGGTCTAACGCAATTACCTGATGCGATTTTGCAGGTAAGAGTTCACCAAGCCTGAACTTTCGAATGCAGTGAAATGCGAAACTTGTTGCACATGCCTGTGTTTCTGGTCTGATGCATTCGCATGCCTATAAATGAAAGTCTATGGAGCGAAAGGTGCAGTGGGATCGCGGCTTTACAATAAAGTAGTTTTACCTTCTATTACAATTTTAACAAACTATTAACATTATCAAAAATTAGCTTGACAAAAATTTGTATACTGGAATGGAGGTTAATTGTTTTTACTTCTTTTCTTGGCCAAAAACATGGTTTCACATAATTAGTGCTGTGTAAGCATCATCTATTTTCAACAGATGTAAAAATAAATTGAAACTTAAGAGCCTGTTGTGTGTTTTATGATATGCTGTAGTTATTTTTCTTATCATTTACCACATATACGTATACAGTACATGAAACATCAGGTCATGAAAATTGACTCAAAAGTCCTGGAAAAGTCATGGAATTTTTGTAGTAGAAATGTGTATGAACCCTGTAATTTTTAAAACTTGTATATTTATATAATTATTATTGTTGTTATACTATATATTATAATAATATACTACTATTTACTGTGTTTACTATTTTTTTAAATATACATTTGAAGTCAGAATTATTAGCCCCAATTTGATTTTTTTTTTCTTTTTTAAATATTTCCTAAATGATGTTTAACAGAGCAAGGAAATTTTCACAGTATGTCCGATAATATTTTTTCTTCTGCAGAAGGTCTTATTTGTTTTATTTCGGCTAGAATAAAAGCAGTTTTTATTTTTTTAAAAGCCATTTTAAGGTCAAAATTATTAGCCCCTTTAAGCAATTTTTTTACCGATAGTCTACAGAACAAACCATTATGTTTTGAAATGTGTTGAAAAAAATCGTCTGTCTGTTGAACAGAAATTGGGGGAAAAACAAACAGGGGATCTAATAGAAAAAAAGAAAGAAATGGAGATAGACTTTAATCATCACACTGGACTATATTGAGTCATTTTCTATACTATTACTATTTATTAAACAATACTGAGTCATTAACATTGCAAGTACACGTATTTTGAAGCATGTCATGCATGTATTTACACAGCATACATACAGCAGCATGCATACTATATAGTGCATAAAGGAGCATTAGTATTGCTGAACATAAGCGCTGTGCATGAGTAATGTAAAAGAAAAGTGAAATCCCCCATATATCCTTTAACAGTCTAAACAGATGAGATTTTTGTGAAATAAGAACCCGTGAAATGTTAGTTCATCAGGAAGGAATGGCTATGCACCACACATTAATCTAGTGCAACTGCTGTGAAGGTCGACAGTTCTGGCTTTGCTCCTGCTCTGCCCTTGACGACCCGTGCAGTTCAGGTCTTGTGGTCAGGTTTGTCCCCCTGCAGGTCAAACCACGCAACGACTCCGGATTTCTGAGCTATGGCAGGACATGAAATAAACATTGCCACACGTTGCCTCATGTAATTGTGCTTTTGCCCACGTTGCCTCATATCACGATGACCATTACTATGCACGTCGGCAAGACTGAGCTGCAGATTTGTATTGCACGCGAGGTGCCTATTTAGAAAGGTGAACTTGAATTTGTACAATTTATCATAGTTTCAACATGTCATATGATATCTTGGAAGTTAATTGCATTTCAGGCTGTGCATTATTGCTAGAGAGGAAGGCCGGTCAAAATCCAAAAATAACATGCACTGTAGCTTTGAGTGAGTGTGTATCTGTCTCTCTCTCTCTCTCTCTCCCTCTCTCTCTCTATATATATATAAATGTGTGTGTGTGTGTGTGTGTATATATATATATATATATATATATATATATATATATATATATATATATATATATATATATATATATATATATATATATATATATATATATATGTGTGTGTGTGTGTGTGTGTTACTGGCAGCCAATGAGGTACACAAGTGTGTGAGAGATTTAGAGAGATCCAGTGCTTATGTCTGATTCACAAATGAATCACTGTTTTGAAAAGGCTAATGGACAGTATGTCACATGACTGAGAACATTGACATAATGTGATTTATCTAACTTGTCTATTATTGTGTTTTACACTTAATAGTACTTGTTCAAAAATGTATGGATAAAAGCAAGACTTGCTACAAATAAAAGTATTTTATGGGGGGATGCTTGGTGGGGAATCAGAAGCTTGGCCCACCCTGGCCCTACATCAGATAACAACTATTTTTTTTGCGATGCGTTTCGGAACTGAGAAAGCAGCATAAGATGTGACCGTGAGCTTCAAAAACATGTTTTGGCAAGCCAGGCTCATTTACAATCTTGATTAAAGTATTCTGTTTTAATGATTTCAAACTATTCAGGCTGCAAAAGATGAAAGAGAAACTAATTCAGCATTGAGTGCAGGTTTCTGTGCGCATCACAGTAATTTGGTAATATGATCTTTGAAAATGACGAACACATTTTGTAAATAATCAGAAATGTAACAAGGTAACATGTAACAACGTTTTAAAAGCTGAAAAAAAGGATGGCTTTGGTCAATAAATGTACCTGCAACTATTCACCTTATTCTCCGCCGTCGAGCGGGCGCTGCCATCTGAATCTTTTTGGCTCGAGACTTCCGGTCTCATTCACTTCCATTCATTTTTTGATGTTAAAAACTGCTCATTACGCTGCTTGATGTTGCAATTTGATATTTTCTTCTTATATTATTCTACTTGGTCTGTATAGTCAGGCAAACATTTGTTTGTAGAGCAAATAGTTTGACCATTTTCTGCCGTTTATTATTCCTAGTCATTTCTACCTAGGAATTCCGAGTCACTTCCGCATTTTAGAATAAGGTCAATAGAATCACCCATATAGTTCATGGAGAGCAACATGCTTTTCTGGAGTTTTCTTGCAAAACTTGGCAAACATCACTTAAGCAGGCAAACACTGAGATAAATATAGTCTGCAGTACAAATAATAGTTTTGAAATAAAAGTTAGTTTGCTTTTATTAAAATGACAGAGAACATTTAAAAAGGTAAATACATTACTTTAAAAATGCTATTAATTATTTTATTACCTTTGCAATAATTGTGGCTAGGCAGATGCGCAGTAGGTAGTGCTTTCGCCTCACAGTAAGAAGGTCGCTGGTTAGAACCTTGGCTCGGCTCAGTTGGTGTATCTGTGTGGAGTTTGCATGTTCTCCCTGAGTTGCCGTGGGTTTCCTCTGGGTGCTCTGGTTCCCCTCACAGTCCAAAGACATACGGTGCAGCTTGTTTTCATACAGCAGATGCCCTTCCAGCCGCAACCCTCATACACTACGGACAATTTAGCCTACCCCCGGGGTGTCCAAACTCGGTCCTGGAGGGCCGGAGTCCTGCAGATTTTAGCTCCAACTTAACTCAACACACCTGCAAGGATGTTTCTAGAAAGCCTAGTAAGAGCTTGATTAGCTAGTCCAGGTGTGTCTGATTGGGATTGGAGCTAAACTTTGCTGGACACCGGCCCTCCAGGACCGAGTATGGACACCCCGGGGGTAGGCTAAATTGTCCGTAGTGTATGAGGGTTGCGGCTGGAAGGGCATCTGCTGTATGAAAACAAGCTGGATAAGCTGGCAGTTCATTCCACTGTGGTGACCCCAGATTAATAAAAGGGACTAATTGTTTTATTTTTGGCCCACCCGAAATCTCACTTGGCCCACCCTAAAGTTCCAAGCTGGTGTCGGGTCTGAAAATAAATGTTCTAAAATGCATTTGTTTGAGGAACTGGCAATATTTTCTGAACCCCTGAAATGAAGCAACTTGATATACTAAAACCAATTGTTCATTAGACATAGGCTGGTATAAGATTCTGTCAGTATGATAACCTTGGATAAATATATCACGGTTTTACAGTTACACGATATTGTGGTTGTTGCTCTAAAATATATATTTTTTAATGTCTGGGTAAAAAAACAACCTTTTTCCCATTGAACACAATATAATTTATTTTAAAGGGCACCTATGATGGAAAAGCATCTTTTGTAAGCTGTTTGGACAGAGCTGTGTATAAGGTATAGATCAGAGGTCACCAATCTTGGTTCTGGAGGGTCAGTGTCCCTGCAGGATTTAACTCCAACTTGCCTCAACACACCTGCCTGGGTGTTTCAAGTATACCTAGTAAGACCTTGATTAGCTTGTTCAGGTGTGTTTGATTGGGGTTGGAGGGTTCCCTCCTGGAACAAGTTTGGTGACCACTGGTATAGAGTTTCCACAGTCATATTGGGGTGATATAAAGACAGTAAGTCTCTTTTAAATTTCCTGATGTTATATGATCCAAATCCCTTCCATTTTGAGGCAGACCGCAATGTGAGGTAGGAGTGCAGTTTCACCGCCCACTGAATTGATTACACACACACAGCCACATATTAACATGTCTCGGTAGTAACGTGTATAATCATATCAACAAGACAGGGGTAAGTTTCTGAAAACCATCATTAGCCAACTAAGGTCGCAAGTTCTGTCATTACAAACATCGTTTGTTGATTTGGCATTTCACAAATCCGTTGTTTCAACGAGCATTCGCAAACTGCAGAGCAAACTTGTATGCTTGCAACTATACCTCTGAAGCTGTAGTTAGAAACAGTTCCTGGTTGTGTTCAATTCCCACTTAACCCCCCTTTCCCTATTCATTTAGAACATTCTTACATTTAACCCTGAAATGATTAAAAATAAAAATAAAAAAAAACTTTAAAGTCCTCTCTTAGGTATAGTTTTAGCGATCTTCATGTTTACAATTGCGGTCTCTTCACAGTGCACTTTGAAAACATTGATATAATTTTGAACACAGCCATGTTTTTTTCATTTCCTAATAAATAATAAATATTAAATTTAATTTCTTAATAAATTGTCTCAATATTTATTTATACGATTTATATATGAGATTAAAATACATGTTAGCTTTTGTAAGTGATCATATGTTTCAGAATAGATTATGTCATATTCTTAATAATATTTGTAAAGGAAACACTGGCCCTATATGTGCCATTTACATATATTTATAAACTTTGAGCAGTTCCTAAGGAAATGTCTATTTTATTTAACTAATTCACTAATGAATCTGACTTTTAGTTGTATTGAAGTAGAGAAATTATTTTGACAAGTATTTTAAGGGCTTGCTTCTTTCCATACATATTTAGCTAAATATCATTAAAACATTATTAGTAAATCATTAGTAAATTTATCAAGTGTAAAATGCCACAAGGTGACCTTTGTGTTTTATCATTTGATTGATGACTGATCTCCTTTCACTGAAACGAACCGATTAGCTTAGAAAGTAATATTCAGACACTTTAAACTTAAAAGGAATGATTAATAAACGGTAAATGAGACGTGTGTGTGTGTGTGTGTGTGTGTGTGTATGTGTGTGTGTATGTGTGTGTGTGTGTGTGTGTGTGTGTGTGTGTGTGTGTGTGTGTGTGTGTGTGTGTGTGTGTGTGGAAAAGTTATGCTTATTTATATTAAAGGGATAGTTCACCCAAAACAAAAAGTGGTTCCAAACGTTTACGAGTTTTTTTTTTTTTTTTACTGTTGAACACAAAAGAAGATAATTTGAAGAATGTTGGAAACCAGTAACCACTGACTTTCATTGTAGGAAAAACAAATACTATTAAAAGCAATGGTTACAGGTTTCTAACGTTTAAGAAAAAGATTTGTGACAAGTGATTGGAGAGTAAAAAATGGGTTTTGGATGTGTAAAAAAATATTAAAATATAAACCTAACTTCAATTTATGTTTTAAGTCAAAATACACCAAAATACCACGCGTAAAAAGCCACGCAGGGATCGTTAAAGGGATAGTTCATCCTAAATTGAAAGTGGTTCCAAACTTTTATGAGGGCTTCTTTTAACTGTTGATCACAAATATAGATAACTTTATCATTTGATAGGTGACTGATCTCTGTTCACTGAAATGAACCGATTAGCTTTAAAAATAATAATAATAATAATAATAATAATAATAATAATAATAATAATAATAATCGGACACCTGAAACTTAAAAGGAATGATTAATAAATGATAAATGAGACATGTGTGTTTGGAAAAGTTACGTCTAATTATATTAAAGGGTTAGTTCTCCCAAAATTGAAAGTGGTTTTTGAGCATTTATGAGTTTTTTATTGGATCGTTGACTGATCTTCCTTAAATGAAATGAACCAATTAGCTGTAAAAAATAATAGTTGGACACTTGAAACTTAAAAGGAATGATTAATAAATAATAAATGAGACATGTCTGGAGAAGTTAAGTTCATTTATATTAAATTGATAATTCACACAAAATGAAAAGTGGTTAGACGTTTACGAGTTTTTTTTTTTTTTTTTTTACTGTTGAACATAGAAGAAGATAATTCGAAGAATGGTGAAAACTACTAAGCATTGACTTCCATTGTACTGTAGGAAAAACAAATACTATTAAAACAATGGTTACAGGTTCTAACATCTTTAAAAATAAGAACAAGCAATTGGAGAGTAAATGATGCGTTTTGGGTGTGTAAACGAATTATTAAAATACAAACTTATTGTAAATTTCCGATTTTAAGTCATACACCAAATAGGCTACATTTCACAGAGATGGGTTGCGGCTGGAAGGGCATCCGCTGTGTAAAAAACATGCTGGATAAGTTGGCGGTTCATTCCGCTGTGGCGACCCCGGATTAATAAAGAGACTAAGCCGACAAGAAAATGAATGAATGAATGAATGAATGAATGAATGACATCAAATACCATGCGTAAAAAGGACACGCAGGGATCATTGCGACTATCGATCATTTGGACCGGTTCATTAAACGAACCGATTCACTAAAAATGATTCGAACTTCTCGTCGCTGAGAGAGAGAGAGAGAGAGAGAGAGAGAGAGAGAGAGAGAGAGAGAGAGAGAGAGAGAGAGAGAGAGAGAGAGAGAGAGGTGTTCTCTAATCAGTGACTGAGGGGAGGCGGGCCAAGAAAGCTCAGTGTAATGCGATCGCTGCGCCGCTCAGAAATGCTATTACACACATACTGACTCACTGACACACACACATACACACACTCAGACTCGCGCTTTCGAGCACATCTACACGCGCTGCCACAGCAGTGCGCTTCAACACGCTTCTGTGCGCAACACCAATTCCTCTCTTCCCTGGCAGTTTGGACAAAACTTGCTGCCTCCTGGGTATGACTGAACGACTAACGAGAGCAAGAAGATAGCAGAACTCTTAAACTCGGAGGGCTGCGGGCGATTAAGGGAGAAATCCCTGCGGAAACCTCAAAGCATCGGAGACCGATAAGGCAATGGAGCGCAATAACGCACGCAAATCTGAGACGGCGTTATAACGGAATACAGTTGAAGACCTCTAATTTAGTTTTGTTTGAAGAAGAGGAGGCTGATTTATGTCCAAGCATGACTTTTTATGAATACATGAAATAGATCATGTTTTGCACACTCTGCATTTGCTGTGCGCAATGGGTTCAACAGAACTGCATTTGAATATGAAATTCTGAGCATTATTTAGACAAAAAGGCTGTTTTATAATATTTTCTCAGTCTGATTTGCCATTTGTTCTTGAAGAAGATAACTAGTTGAACACAGCTCACTTCTTCAAGCACATTTCGGAAAGATGGATTTCTGGATATCACACCAACGGATTGCATTTATCTTTTGCTTCGTTCTGAAAGTCAGCGCAAAAGAAAGTAAGTTCGTCTTATATTTGTTTGTCTCCCACGAACTTTCATTGCGATATCTGTGTGTCTAAATTCCCATCCAGTGAGGCTATCCGCAAATGGCAAACAGATTTCTCTCCTGGCGAAGCGAACGCGTGTTTCTGCTGTCCAGGCAAACCGTGCTGAGGAAAGGAGAGCTTCTGGTTTTATTTAGTGGAGAAAGAGCAGCTTTATACCTAATCAGAGGCAGCCGTAATGGCAAACCGATCATTTGAGCCCCGGGGAAATGCTTGTTTTGGACTGTTTGCTGATATTATTAGTTTGCTGAGATATTATCTCTTTCCACTTATTTGCAAAGACGAAACAGAGACAGACTGACCTTAGGATGCTGGATAACTTATTTTCAGAGCAACTGCTGTTGATTTATATCCAGTTGCAAAAGAGTTTCAATTAAAAAAGCTAACAAAATAAATAAATAAATAAATAAAGCTAATTAAAAAGTAAATGCTCTTAGAAATTGATATATATATATATATATATATATATATATATATATATATATATATATATATATATATATAGCATATATAGCTATGTAGGCCTATTTTTTATTTATTTATTTATTTATTTTTTTTTTTCACCAAAAATCACAAGTTCTAAGTGCACATAAAATAGCACCACATTTTAATGCTGAACCGAGATATAACTGCTAATTAAAATCTTATGGTATTGCAAAGAATCACAGAAATGGCTTAGGAAAGCTGCGGAAATCAATAACAAGCATTGTAACTGTAACCTTCTGAGAAAATACTTCGCGTCACGAGTTTAATAGTCTACAAGAGACATGATTTAGGGTATAAACAGGGCTAGTGTTCAGCTGAATGACCAGTGTGTGGAGTTTTTGAGCTTGTTGTGTATACAGGATTAAATTAGACGCGGAGTAGCCCTACTGTATGCAATTGAATGATTACGATAGTCATGTATCAAATGTGCGCCATTCCGACTTCAAAATGTACAACCACAGCCAGAATGTACAGAGAACCACGTTTAGCTACTTTACGTTTATAGAGAGTAGCCTATGCTGTGTCAGTATTATGCATATGATGTCAAACTATTCTTATTTTTTTTTAGAAAACATGACAAATCGGCTACTATCACTCAAATGATGGTTACTACATGCTAACCGTGCTATCAGTCTGGGTTACCTGAGAAGAACCTCGCCAGATTGAATAGTCTGGTTGACATTTCTTTAAAAAGTAGACTGCAAGAGTCCTTGAATTTGGTTCCTCACCGTCAACATACCCGTTGACTACGTTTTGCGCTTGTTTCTGGTCATTGTTGGTCCTCCTGAGGGGAGTTACCGCGCGAATTGTACAAAACATGTACGTTTATCGGGTTTGGTTAATTGATATGTGTTTTTTCTCCCATTTAAGCCGGAATAGTAAAACAATGGTTCATTAGAAGCTGTCAATAAGCTACACAGAAGTGATAAGGTTGCAAAAACACAATGCTTTCCAAGTTTTCATTATAGACTGTTTTAAGATATTGTGAACAATACATCGTTAACTGTAAAATTAACAGCCATTAAAATAGCTAATTTGGTAATTATCTGATATACACCCCACTAATGTTTTGGGTAAGTGTTCACTAAAAGTATACTGTATGACAATTATATATTACCCTTTTCAAAATGTATTTATAGTGCAGCCGCACCTGCAGTTTTAGGCCAACAGGTTGAGGAAAAAATGATGAAGCAGCTTGAATTAGTGATGAAAGGTCTTCAAATAGGCTAATGGAAAGTTACAGATGTGGATGAATGAACCTCAGAGTCTTCATTTGCTTATAGATGACACTGCGGATTGATTTAGGCTCTCTTCAGTTGTTGCATTATTGTTTTTGACATGAACAAACTTTCATTCTTGGAGCAGATGGCTTGCGAGGACGGTGGTATTGCAAATTATATTTCCGCAAAGGAATAAACACTTTAAAGTGGGTGAACTGAAGCAGCTTTAGAAGTAGGGCACATAGTCTTCCAGAAATGAAGCACAGTGTTCAACAGATGAAAAGAAATGGTGCTTTACAATGTTGTTCATTGTCTTCAAGCACTAGCAATGTCTGTAATTAGGTTTTGATAATTGTTTTCATATTTTTATTCAGGGGGTAATGTGTTTAAACAGATTTGATTTGTGAGCTCAAATCTTGTGCAGGCATTTATGGTGTTATTTCAATGTTGGGTGTTAAAAAACCCATTTTGGCCTCAGCCTGAATCTGCACACATGCAGGTACTTCTGTAACGCTCTCCCTCCCGGAGCGCCATCGACTCCAACAAGCACAATGCATTGAATTATGGACAACAAAGAAACAGCGTCTCTCTTGTGTGAGATCCATGCCTTTAGGGGCTTTTGTCCTGGCCAGAAAGTGACATGTAGATCAACACAGAGCAAATTCAGACTGTCCATATGCTTTCTTTTATTCACAAAACTCTATGTTGACCTGCTTTTATTTTTGTACCTCCTAATCAAGCATCTCGCTGAACATTGCACTCAAATATGGAAAGTTCTATATTTATTTAGCAGATGTTTTAACCATACAAGACTTCTCTTTGAAAAGTAAGGATCAAAATTGTTTTAATTCACTTTAAACTGCACTTTTTTTTGCATTGCTTTGCAAGTTTTAGGAACTGCTGATGTAATAAGAAGGAGAATATATATGTGTTTAACCTGGTGTTTACTCTTTTGAGTGTTTGCACATGTGGCAACATAATAGATGATCTCCATAGTGTTTCAGTGCAGCTTCAATGCGGTTTAAAGTTTGTTGCTATGTTTTTAATAAGACATTTGTGGTGTTTAATTACTGCCCTTCTCTGAATCTGTATTATTGTGGGCATTTGATCCATGCATTTGACCATCCACTTGGCAAAAATATGCTTGGTATTTGCTTTGAGAGATAATAACAAGTTTCAAGTCTCCAAGTTGCACAGTTTGAGGTATTGTTTATGTCTGTAGCAGACGTTTAAAGAGTCAAAACAGTGTGAGAACTGCTAAAAAGAGATGTTTGCTCATGTTGGAAGCTTTCATTTACAGTTTACCTCTAGGACAGTTTCTTGGGTCCACTCTGTTTAATATGACACACCTGATTATTACACGATTAAAAGAGACACATATAAATACTTCATGTGAACAAACAAAGCGCTTAGTTTTCCCTGGCGGTTTTTCAAACGAGACAAAGACGCAGGCACATATCTACTGACACATGCACACGTCTTCTTTTCATCTACAACACCCCGAGTGGTTGTGTATGCCGTTTCATCCTATTTTTCTGGGGTTCGTGAATAGTAGAAGTACTTATCTATGCAGGAGCTAATAGTCTCGACTCTAAAAAGAAGGTCAGAAATTTGCATTTGGGGCCGGGAAACCACGACCGGATCAATCCCTGCAGAGCCAGTGGGTGCGAGCATTCCCTGGGTTGCTTGAATTGAGGAGGAATTAAAAATATAGCATAAATAATTGAAACGGCTCCTCCTAGTTACTGTCATTTTTGAGCTTTTAGTGTGTGGGTGTGAGAGAGAAGACAGACAACGTGACACATTGATGTTTGTAAATTAGGGCACCGCAGAAGTTTCAGTGAATGATGACTGTAAAATTTATGATGCACGGTCACTGGGAATTGGTGATTGAAGTGTCTTATAAAATCTGATTCGTTGAATTGCATTCAAAGTCTTTGTAAAATGCATGGACACTTGAGACAGCACATAGAAATAATTTGTTGTTTGTTACTTGGAAATAGATTTAGATTGGTCTTATATATTACATTTGTTGCTTAATGTGTTTGCTATTAATACACTACCTGACAAACGTCTTGTCGCTGATCCAAGTTTTCAGAACAACAAATAAAACCTTGACTTCTAGTAAATCATTTGTCATCAGAAGTTGCTCATATGAAAGGCAAAGGCCTCTAGATTACGCTTATTTTACCAAAATAAAATATGATCATGTCTTGATTTTTAATGATTTTATTAGGACAGTAAAGTCTGACTTTGCTTAGACAAAAGTCTTGTCACTTAACAGAAATAATGTACAGTATAGAATATAAAGTCATGCTGCAGTGGAAACAGAATGACTATTGTGTATGACTCCCATGAGCTTGGAGGACTGCATCCATACATCTCTGAAATGACTCAAATCACGTATTAAGTCATCTGGAATGTCAAAGAATGCATTCTTGCAGGACTCCCAGAGTTCATTAAGATTCTTTGAATTCATCTTCAATGCTTCCTCTTTTATCTTAACCCAGACATGCTCAATAATGTTTATTTCTGGTGACTGGGCTGGCCAATCCTGGAGCACCTTGACTTTCTTTGCTTTCTGTTTGCTTTCAACTTTGATGTGGAGGCTGAAGTATGAGAAGGAGCGCTATCCTGCTGAAGAATTGTCCCTCTCTAGTGGTTTTTAATGTAATGGGCAGCACAAATGTCTTGATACCTCAGGCTGTTGATGTTGCTATCCACCTCTGCAGATCTCTCGCACACCCCCATATTGAATGTAAACCCAAACCATAATTTTTCCTTCACCAAACTTGACTGATTTTTGTGAAAATGGGTCCATGTGGGTTCCAATAGGTCTTGTGCAGTATTTGTGATGATTAAAGTGCAATTCAACCGATGATTTATCTGAGAAATTTACCTTCTGCCACTTTTTCAAATGATCAACTAGAAGTCAAGTTATTATTTGTTGCCCTGACAGCAAGACTTCTGTCAGGATTGAAAGGACAATTTACTAAGAAATGAAAATGATGTCATGCTTTACTCACTGTCAACCTTTTCTAAACTATTTTGTTTTTCTGTTAAACACAAAAGAAGACATTTTAAAGAATGTCAGAAGCCGACAGCCAGTGATTTCTATAATGTCTTTATTTCCTACTTTAGATGTCAATGGCTACTGGTTTAAGCGTTCTTCACAATATCTTGTTTTCTTTGTTCATCAGAAAACAGTTTAGAACCAATAAAGTTTAGAGAGCACCTGAGGGTGAGTAAATGATAAGTAAAGTTTCATTTTTGGGCTGAACTATCCATTTCATCCGTTTTATTAGAAATTATTTGTTACAATTTGTAAGTAAGTGAGTGGACATTTATGAAATAGACGTTGTTGCCTACTCTCAAAGTAAAATGTTTAGTAAGTAAGTAAGTAATGTGTATTTAAGTAGTGCATTTATTGTGCTTCACAATCATGAGGGGGGTCTCTCCACGCCACCACCATTGTGCAGCATCCACTTGGATGATGAGACGGCAGCCACAGGACAATGGCGCCAGTGCACTTACAACACACCAGCTATTGGTGAAGTGGAGAGGTCATAGAGCCAATTTTACAATGTACATGATAAAAGGTGATGTACATTTCAAGAAATGCAATATCCCATTGGGCTTTTGGCTGTTTTTTAGGTTTTGGTTAAATGCATGAGCTGAAATTACAGTATATCCCTCAAGATCTCAAGCCTAATAGTTTCATGTAGACACCAAACAATACCAAGTACATATATACAGTAAAAACCTGAGGCTTTTGAGCTGTATTTTGGTTTGTAGCTCCACCAAACAGTGTTAAACCAAAGCAGATCACACATATTTCTTTAAAGCAGGTGCTCTTGATTGAAATGAGTGCAAACAACATAATATAGCATGTTCTGTATAGAGATCCTCCTTATAGATTGGCATTACAAGCTGCTTTGCAGAAGCTATTAGATTGCTGCTGTGTTTTCCATCATTATTTAAAGTTTAACCAGTTTAAACTGGACCTCTAGCATAGTATAGGTAGAGACGATGAGTGTTTTACATCAGGAGGGTTCTTGGATTGTATTTATCTAAGATTGACAGCTCATACATTTAGCATTCGCCGTTTGATTGGATGGACCAGCCATCAATTTGAAAGAGCCAATGCAACACTGACTCCAATAGAGTAATGAAATTAAATTCAGACGGACCACTTTTTGACTCTTTTGGCAGCATTGAGACTCATGAGAATGAGAGTTTGATTGAGAAAGCTTTGGTAAGGATGACTGGATCGGTGCTGATTTCCTCACCGCGGGTGACAGCACTTTTTAATTAAGGTGCAAACGGAAGGACGGGGAGTGAAATATTGAGAAAAAGAGCACGAGAGAAAGAGATGGAGATATATCACGACCTCTCCACATGGATGCAACTTATCGCCACAGTGACAGCGCTGCACAGCCATGATTCCATTAATAGAAATTAATACCAGCAGAGAGGAGCACAAAACATCTGGGCGCGTGAATGCACTCAAAATAAACACACAGAGCGGTTTGCATTTAAAGAGTAACATTCCCAGTTATTTTTCTGCATTTGAACTTTTTTTCTGAAATTATTAAAGGCACAGACTACAAACAAATCCTAATGATTTTTGATCATTCTAAACATGTTTGACTTTTGTACTGACTCTTAATCAGAGTATTGTCTTAATCATATAAAAATTGGAGTATTAGTGTCCATGTAAACATATTCAGTGACGACTCAAGCCCCAACCCTAAGAAAAAGATGTTCAGTGATTTTGATGACAGCCTTTACACAGGTTAGTAGTAGTAAGCTAATGTAAGGTTATTTGCAAAATACAAATCTTTCACTCATGCTAGCAAGCAAATGATCGAAAGAAATATGCAATTCAGATATGTAAAATGTGAATTAATGTATACTTTAAACTTTAATTATGTTGTTAAATTAAAATAATTTTCAAATGAGGTGAAAATAATTGTTAAAATTTGTCAAATTAGAAGGTTTTCCAGACTCATCCACCATAATTTCGTGGCTCAAAAGTATCGGTTCAGGCACCGTTTTGGCCCCAGTGTCATTTTAAAAGTATTGATATATCACCAGTATTGAAATGACCTTAAACCGTCATAAACATGAGTCATTACATATTAGTAATATTTCCCTCTAGTGATGCTGAACCATTACAACTAGATGATTGTCAGTAAGTTAAACCTGACAGCTGAGTCAGACTTTTCTTTTTTCTTTTTTTTTTTTTTTGCTATAGATTAACTGAAGTGATCCCACTCAAAATAATGATTTATTCCTACATCAGGCATGGCTACTTCTTTTATGAACTCTCATGAATGTGCCAAGAAAAGCCAGGGTGGTTGTCAAGACTGATTAAGTTTGAACTTATGAATGAATCATGCATGACAATCTACTGTATTGAATGATTCCACCAAATCTTCTCTCAAAACTGATTTGTTAACAAAGATTGAGAAAGACCAGGAGAATTTCAGACTGATCATTACAGACACAAAAGAAAGATCTGTCATATTGACCATATCTTAGTGCTTTTATAGATGTGTTTGCTCACATTTTTTTGTCATCTCATAAATATGAGTCATTATAAATTCGTAATATCTCCCTCGAGTGATGCCGAACCATTACAACTAGATGACCGAATCTCTGAGTTGAACCTGAAAGCTGAGTTGGACTGTGTTTTTTTTGGTATACAAGATTAACTGAAGTGATCCCACTTAAAATAATGATTTTTTTCCCACATCAGGCATGGCTACTTCTGTTATAAACTCTCACATATGTGCCAAGAAAAGCCAGGGTGGTTGTCAAGACATTAAGTTTGAACGTCATGAAAGAAATGGCAATGCGGTATGAATGAATCATGTAGGACAATCTACTGTATTGAATGATTCCACCAAATCTTCTCTCAAGACTGATTTGCTAACAAAGATTGAGGGAGACCAGGAGAATTTCAGGCTGTTTATCACACACACAAAAGACAGATCTGTCATATTGACCATATTTTAGTGCTTTGATAGATGTGTGTGCTCATATTTGTTTGTCATCTCATAAATATGAGTCATTATAAATTCGTAATATCTCCCTCGAGTGATGCCGAACCATTACAACTAGATGACAAGTCGGAAAGTTGAACCTGAAAGCTGAGTTGGACTGTGTTTTTTTGGTATACAAGATTAACTGAAGTGATCCCACTCAAAATAAGGATTTGTTCCTACATCAGGCATGGCTACTTCTGTTATAAACTCTCACATATGTGCCAGGGTGGTTGTCAAGACTGATTAAGTTTGAATGTCATGAAAGAAATGGCAATGCAGTATGAATGAATCATGTAGGACAATCTACTGTATTGAATGATTCAACCAAATCTTCTCTCAAAACTGATTTGTTAACAAAGATTGAGAGAGACCAGGAGAATTTCAGACTGATCATCACAGACACAAAAGACAGATCTGTCATATCGACCATATCTTAGTGCTTTTATAGATGTGTGTGCTCATATCTGTTTGTCATAATTCTCATAAATATGAGTCGTTATAAATTCGTAATACCTCCCTCGAGTGATGCCGAACCATTACAACTAGATGACCAAGGCAGTGAGTTGAACCTGAAAGCTGAGTTGGACTGTGTTTTTTTTTGGTATACAAGATGAACTGAAGTGATCCCACTCAAAATAAGGATTTGTTCCAACATCAGGCATGGCTACTTCTGTTATAAACTCTCACATATGTGCCAAGAAAAGCCAGGGTGGTTGTCAAGACTAAGTTTGAACGTCATGAAAGAAATGGCAATGCAGTATGAATGAATCATGCATGACAATCTACTGTATTGAATGATTCCACCAAATCTTCTCTCAAGACTGATTTGTTAACAAAGATTGAGAGAGACCAGGAGAATTTCAGGCTGTTTACCACACACACAAAAGACAGATCTGTCATATTGACCATATTTTAGTGCTTTTATAGATGTGTTTGCTCATATCTGTTTGTCATCTCATAAATATGAGTCATTATAAATTCATAATATCTCCCTCGAGTGATGCCGAATCATTACAACTAGATGACCGAGTCAGTGAGTTGAACCTGAAAGCTGAGTTGGACTGTGTTTTTTTTTTGGTATACAAGATTAACTGAAGTGATCCCACTCAAAATAACGGGAAATTCAGGACGATACACTGTATTGAATGATTCCACCGATTCCTTTCAGAAAACTGATTTGTTAGCATAGATTCAGAGAGACGAGAAGAATTTCTGTCTGCTTATCACACACACAAAAGACTGATCTGTCATATTGACCATATCTTAGTGCTTTTTATGGATGCGTTTGCTCATAGTTGTTTGTCATCATTCCCATTTCTCTGCGTCTGAACAAAAATGCATGTTTGGAATGACATGATGTTGAGTAAATATTACATTTTGAGACGAACACACCATCTAAAGTTGCACAGAACCTTATTTTCCTTCTTTGTTCATCCCTCAAGCAGGGTCTGAAATCTCTTGGCTGTCTGTAGCCCGCTCTCCTCTTCTGTCTCCCCACATGAAAGGACAGATCTGTCTAAAAAAAGTGCAGAGCACGCAAAATCCCCCCCTCATGGATTTATCCTCAAGACCCTGTTCCCCGAAAACACACAATAGAGCGATAGACACAGACAGAGTATACATCCAGACTGAATGAAAATGCTAGAATGATTGCTATCTGTCTGTCCTTTTGTGTTCCTGTAATATATTGGGTAATAATACTGAGATGAGGTGAGGTATTCATCGGAGGAGGGCTGGAAGGGAACTGTCAAGTCATCATCAGCACAATATGAAAGAAGGAAAAGGGAAGAAAAAGAAGCCTATTTTTAGGACCAATTTTTGCACTGTGACATTATTTTCCCGAGGATTACAACCACGACCCTCTGGGCTCTCGTTAATGTAATATTCATACATATATACTGTATTGATATACACTCACTGGCCACTTTATTGGGTACACTTCTTCAATTGCTTGTTAACTCAAATATTTAATCACTCAATAACATGGCTGCAACCCAATGCATTTAAGCATGTAGAAATGCTCAAGACAGTTCACAGAAGTTTAAACCGAGAATCAATGAGGAAGAAATGGGATTTTTTTTTAACACAGCATGGTTGATGATGCTAAAAAAGTTGTAAACTTTTTCAGAAATAAAGGTCCAAAATCTGTCACTGGGGCGTTACCTTTTCAAAAGGTACACATTTGTACCATACAGGTGGACATTTGTAACTTTAGGGTAAACTTTTGTAACTTTAAAATTTACTTTTGTACCTTTAAGTTACTGTGGGTTACACATTTGTACTTTTGGGGTATTAATATGTACCCTTAAGGACCTATTAGGAACAAAAATGCACCTTTTTAGAAGGTACTGTCCTAAGGACAGATTCTGACCAATGCACGAGGCTGCATGCTGAGTGCCTTAGTGTGCCACCAGTGATGCTACGAGTGTTATATAGCATTTATACTACTGTTCAATGGTATAATTGTGTATGAAAAAGAAAATCAAACATGGAGAGTCTTAAAAATCCTTTTGTAAGAGGAACTACTTTCTTCTGCCATTCATTCACATCTGCAGCTGACGTCAGAACAGCAGAAATTGTTGCTACTTTACCTACATCACTTTAGAGCTAGTGTTTGAATGATTCTCTATCGTAATGTCTAAAGCAGGGATGTCAAACTCAATTCCTGGAGGGCCGCAGCCCTGCACAGTTTAGGTCCAACACACTTACCTGTAGGTTTCAAACAAGCCTGAAGGACTCAATTAGTTTGATCAGGTGTGTTTAATCAGGGTTGGAACTAAACTGTGCAGGGCAGCGGCCTTCCAGGAATTGAGTTTGACATCCTTTGTCTAAAGTGATGACAAAACAGGTGATTTTGCTCATATTTTAAGATTATAATGCTGAAAGGCATGAAATGCCATCAGTCTACAGAGATCAGACTACAGAGATTCCTCAGTATTTCTCTTGCATCTCTGTTGCAATCAGGAGATCACAATAATTATCTTAAAAAAAGCCAAACCAGCGCAAACACTACCAGATTGCTGTTGTGTTTGCAATAAGGAAAAACGGTAAACTCATGTGGGCATTTCTTCTTTCTGTTTTCTTAACTAGTCTGCAGTAATAAAAAAGCTTATCTCTGTTAAACAACACTCACGATATTCATTTAATTTACACTGTTCAAAAAATGATAAAAAAAACCTTAAAATGGCTAATAATTTTGACTTTATATGCTGGAAACACATTTTTTTGAGTGTCTGTGTGTGTGCACCTACGTGCTTCTGGCTCGCTTTTTCCCCCTTCAGAGGATGTAGTTGAAAAGGGTTAGCAGGATTCGGTTGTTGCCTTAAATGCCAGCTCATTTTAAGTGTACCTTTTAAAAAGACATAATAGCAGTGGAAATGTCAACACTTGAAAGAAGCCCCAGCCATCTTTAAACCTTTTATTCAGGCTCTTATGACTGGCACACCGGCACGTATGGGAGTCTTGGCTTCAGGCGATACTCAACTCCCTGTCTCAAGATTATCCACCACGCCAATGCATAGCGCTGGAGATCTTTAACGTGGTTTTCGGATACCCTGCAGCTCGCTTTTGAAGGCCAATTTCTGAAAATCCTTACATATTCAGAGAGCCAAGGGTTTTTGACTGTCTTTTGATTCCATTCTCCCCATCTGCACCATTGTTTTTATCATGCTTTAATAGCAGAGAGTCCATCTTTTAGCAACGATTTAGTAGTATATAATATTTTATAATAAATGCATGGTGATTGGTGTCAATTCTGCTATATGTTAAGAGTATTTACGAGCTGCAGGGTGGTAAGGGTGAAGCAGTCCTGAAGTTTGTTCAGTCAAAGAGAGGAGGAGTTTTCCTAATGCTATCCAGACAGCCGTGTTTATCTACGTGTTTGCAGAAGACAACATAAGACCCAGAAATGTCAATCAAACCAGCCTCTTCCTCTCTGAACCTGCACTATTCCCACTTTCCCCTTTCTGATGTATGCTGTGATGTATCCCACCAAACATAAGTGCGATAGCGAGATACATTCTCCTTTTGTGAAGGTGTATTTTGGATTTTGTCTCACAGAAAATATAATCTTCAAGCTTGTCTTCTCATAAGACAGTTATCACGCATGGCCATGTTCTCGATGTGAGTCTTTCCTTTTATGCAGTGCCGTTTTAAACATGTAGTCTTTAAAAACAACAAGGAAATGCTTCTATGGAGATTAATATCAAATATATACAGGTCAAAATTAGACTCTCCCGGTCTAATGTTTAATATATTTGCAGACATTTGTCATCACTCGATGAGGGACTGACTTGATGGAATAATGTTTTGAATATTTTACGCTGCTTTTTCCTCACTGATGATCCCTCATCCATTTCTGGAGGATGATGTCATGCGGGAGCTGACTTTTGTTGGCTGAGGTTTTTACAAAGGAATGACTGGATTTAGGTGACATGGTGGCTCAGTGTCGTCTCACAGCAAGAAGGTCGCTGGTTCGAGTCCTTGCTGGGTCAGTTGGCATTTCTGTGTGGTTTAAGTTTGCATGTTCTCCCTGTGTTGGTGTGGGTTTCCTCCGGGGGCTCCGGTTTTCCTCACAGCCCAAAGACATGCGGTATAGGTGAATTGGATGAACTAAATTGGCCATAGTGTACGAGTGTGTATGGGTGTTTCCCAGTAGTGAGTTGCAGCTGGAAGGCGCATCCGTTGTGCAAAATATATGATGAATAAGTTTGTGGTTCATTCCACTATGGCGACCCCTAATTAATAAAGGGACTAAGGTAAAGAAAAATGAATGAATGAATGAATAAATGAATGACTATTTAAAATTATGTGCACAAGCCAAGGACACACCAAAATCTGTGAAATAATCACCAATGTTAGACAACATCGCCAAGGCAAAAAGTAGAAACAACTGGACTATTAATGACTAAATAGTTAATTTTTTAAATTTTAGTATGGTTCAAACATAAATAAACAACTGATTTTAAATAATTTCACCAAAGACTAGGAATATTAAGACAGAATATAAAATAAAGTGAGAAATAGCGAATAAATAACCTCCAAGCTAATAAATTTACATTATAAAAATGTTCCCATAACATTTTAATTATGTAATAAAACATTTAGTTTGAACGTTATTTGAACACAATGGTAATGATAACATTTTTAGAATGTTTAGGATTTTATAATTTATAACTTAATGGTAACGTTTTTAAAACATTCCCCCAACAACACAATGATACCATTTTGTTGCTAGCGTTTTTATAACATTTATAACGTATTCATAACATTTATTAATTATAAATAACATTAAGGAAGCGTGAGTGCGGCATGGTGGCTTCGTGGTTAGCACTGTCACCTCAAAGCCTGAAGGTTGCTGGTTCGAGTCCTGACTGGGTCAGTTGGCAGGGAAGGAATGACTGGATTTAAAATGATGTGCAAAAGTTGGCGCGTTAGCTTAGTGGTTAGCGCGCAGACATATGGTGCAGTAGCACATCAGGGCATCCCGAGTTTGAATCCTGGCTTGAGGACATTTCCCTGCCCTACTTCTGTCTCTCTAACTTCACATCCTGTCTCAATTTTGTTCTATTAAATAAAGGCAAAAAGTCCAAAAAATAAATCTTAAATAAAAAAAAAACATTATGTGCAAGAAGACACACGAAAAAAATCTGTGAATTAATCACCAATTTTAGACTACAACGCCAAGACAAAGAGTAAAAACAACTGGAATAATAATGAATAAATTGTTCATTTTTAATTATAGAAGATTCAAACATAAATAATCAACAACATAAATGATAAACCGACTTTAAATAATTTCAACAAAAGACTGACAATATAAAATGAAGTGCCAGATAGCAAATTAATAACTTCATAGTAACTCATAATATTATGTTATAAAAACATTCCCGTAATGTTTCCATTACGTAAGAAAACATTTTGTTGGAAAGTTATTTGCATATTCAAAACGTCCAGTTATTTAGATGTTGATTTAACGTTATTGTTTGGTTATGAGAACATTTTATAAACAGTTTTAGAACATTTGATTCTCTTGTTATATTAATGTTTAAATAATTTAAAACGTATATAAAATGTTCCAACAAAACACAATGATAGCATTTTTCATTCATTCATTCATTCATTCATTTTCTTTTTGGCTTTAAATGCCAACTAACCAAGCCAAGGCGTGAACTAGTGACCTTCTTGCTTTGAGGCAACAGCGCTACCCACTGCTCCACCGCACCGCCTGATAACATTTTTATCCTTTCATATTTAGAATGTTACATTTATAACTTAATGGTAACCTTTTTAATGTGAAGTAGAAATATTTTGTTGCTAACATATTTATAACATTAATTAATTCTAAATAACATAAAGAAAACATAAGGACCACACCTTGGCTTTGTAGTTAGCACTGTCGCCTCACAGTTAAAAGGTTGCTGGTTCGATCGCCAGCTGGGTTGCTGGGTCAGTTGGCATTTCTGTGTGGAGTTTGCATGTTCTCCCCCACAGTCCAAAGACATGCGGTATTGAATAAACTAAATTAGCGGTAGTGTATGAGTGGGAATGAGTGTGTTTTCTAGTACTGGGTTGCAACTGGAAGGGCATCCGCTGCGTAAAACATATGCTGGATAAGTTGGCAGTTCATTCCGCTGTGGCAGCCCCTGATGAATAAAGGGACTAATCTGAAGGAAAATGAATGAATGAATTTAGGATACATTTTCAAACATTATGCAAGAATGTTTTTGATAACTTTGAGAGAACCTTTAGAGAACATTAACCAAAGTTACGAGAACGTTTCATGTTGGCTCGGTTATTAATCGTCAATTTCCAAGAAGAGAGAAAAAAAGAACATCTGGACTATTATTAATGAATAAATATATTTAAATACGATACAATTGAGAGGAGTACAGCTCAAAAGGACATTGAAAAAATTACATCATCAATCCAAACTGTACTAATTTAAAACCAAGGCTATTAATTTACTCAAGGTCAATGTTCTGTGATCTAACATTCAAATAAAAACCACAACAATATTCCTTTTTTGCAAATTGTGAGTTAAATATTCTACAAAGGAGGCATGAAAATGTGCTGCATAGTAGGAATGACCCATCTGCTAATTCCTCAGTTGCCGTTTGGCTGGCATGTGGTTAAAAACCCCTCAAAGCACGGTTGTCATGGTGAAGGACCAGAAAGTATTTCTGTCTCCTAATCTTAGCTCCATTTAGAATAATAATGACCAGAATGATATCCGCTATGTGTGAGAGCGGCGAGGGAAAGGGCCGTTGAGCATGTTAGCATGAACGCTAGCACATGGAAGGAGTGTTTGGTGAAGATAACAGAGAAAGCACGTCGGGTGGGGTGGTCAAAAAAAAGGCTTTGTTATGCTGGATCCCATTGCAGCTTTTAAGGGTGACCCTTGAACCTCCAGAGAAGAGACCTGCGTGTCACTTCCTGTCTCAGAGTTATGGTAGGAGAGACCATTTATGAAGAGACCATTATGAATATATTGAATGCTTTCAGGCTCCTGCATGCATTGTGCGGAAAACTTAAAAGCACATTAGGTAATTGGAATGTGGGCTACTTGTCACGAATTGTCAAATTAAAGCAGTATTTAATTTATAAATACAGCATCTGCACATTAGGGATGTACTATATCAGCTGTATAAGTCAGCATTCTCAACTAATTTTACTTCTGCATTGTGATGTATAAGTGGATGAACTAAATTGGCCGTATGTTGCCTCACAGCAAAAAGGTTGCTTGTTCAAATCCCAACTGGGCCAGTAGCCATTTCTGTGTGGAGTTTGCATGTTCTCCCCATGTTTCCTCTGGGTGCTCCGGTTTCCCCCACAGTCCAAAGACATGAGCTATAGGGGAATAGGGTGAACTAAATTGGCCGTAGTGGATGACTGTGAATGTGAGAGTGTTTCCCAGTACTGGGTTGCGGTTGGAAGTGCATCCGCTGCATAAAATATATGCTGTAATAGTTAGTGGTTCATTCCACTGTGGCGACCCCAATAATAAGGGCATAACCTGAAGGAAAATGCATCAATTAATAAAACTGGCCATAGTGTATGAGTGTGTGAATAAAATAATGTATGGGTGTTTCCCAGTACTGGGTTGTGGCTGGAAGTAGGGCTGGGCAATTAATCGAAAAGTAATCAAAATCAACATTCAGAATCTATATTTGATAAAATTTTTCCAGGTCAATTTTTTTAATTACTTTCCCTACCATGTGTGGAGTCGTCATATTTTGATTTACTTATTATATTATTCTGATATACTTCTGCCAAGGGCATGCGCACGGTCTGGCGTAGCCTTCGCATAAAATCCTCTCAAAAAATTGTAACTACTCGTCACGACACGTAGTGCAAGCTTTGTGATTGGTCGGTTAGGTAACGGTGACGAGGTTGGGTGGCGAGAAGAGCTGCGTTTTAGGCGATGTTTTAATTTCAGTTGTTTCAGCATTGATGTTCAATTAATAATCACAAATAGTAAATAGTGTGTGTTTCCGTCAATTATTTTAAAATCTAGTAATGCTTCCTTCATTCAAAAATCTCTCACTTGTAATATGAGCATATTTACTTCACAAAACTTGTCGGTGAACTATGAGGGCAAAAACATAAAATAAATAAAATAAATAATCACTCACTGATCATAATCAAGTTAAAATGTTCAGTTAATCGAGATTTAGATTCTAGGCCAAATCGCCCAGCCCCAGCTGGAGGGGCATCCGTTGCTTAAAACATATGCTGGAATAGTTGGTGGTTCATTCCATTGTGGCGACTCCTGATAAATAAGGGACTAAGCTAAAGAAAAATTAATAAATGAATAAAATTGGCCATGGTGTATGAGTGTGAATAAAAACGTATGGGTGTTTCCCAGTGCTCGGTTGTGGAAGGGCATACGCTGTTTAAAGCAAATGCCAGAGAAGTTGGCGGTGCATTCCGCTGTGGCGGCCCCTGATAAATCTAATAATGAAATGAATGTGATGCATTTCCAAAAAGCCTTGCTGACACCTTCCAAGATGCACCATTAGCTGCGGAAACGCCCATTAATAAAGGAAATGGAGCTAATTTTGATTTAATGATGGCTTTAACTTTATATAGCGTTGTTTTTGTCCCTTGTGTGTTTTGACAACATGATACATTTTCCTGTTAGCCATGCAGTGCTCGCTCAGGGATTTGCTAGCGCTCTTGATTTATGTATTTAATTTGCCTTGAGTTCGCGCTGCTCTGCTTGGCCAAATTAGCGTTAAGTATGTGGCTAATAACTAACTTATCTTAAAAACTACCTCAGCTCACTTTCTTTCTGTTTGTGTTATCCCCAGGTGAGACATGTGGAGGCCACCTGGATGCCAGCGGAGCCGGCTACATCACATCTCCAGGATACCCTCTGGAATACCCGCCCCATCAGAGCTGTCAGTGGGTGATCAGCGCACCCGAACCCTCACAGCGCATCGTGCTCAACTTCAACCCCCACTTTGAGCTGGAACGCCTGGACTGCAGGTGAGGAGAAAGTCAAAGGAAATTAGCTGGAAAAAAGAAACATTAAGCTCTAGTCTTACGGAATGACGAACGATAAGGACGTGCGTGCAATTAATTTACCTCCGATGGAGCATTCGCAAACCCTGCCCTGTGTGCTGAATTGGAGATGAGGCGTAAGCAGAAGATAAGAAAAAAAGGTAGACGTGGAATACGCTTAATTTATCGCATGAGAGAGAGAGATGTTGGTGGGAAGGCGGGATATGGAGGATTTGGGAGTAAAAGGCAACCCATGTTGCTGGAGTTTTGGTGGAACAATGTGAAGACAGGAATGGTGGTAAGGGTGAAGTTAAGAGAGATATAATAGGGTTTAGAGCGAGCCTAAAGGGCTTACGCAGGGATGCAGTGCAGCTGTCATTGAGAAAGGGGGGTCGTCTAGAAGACTGTAAAGTCTCCTGAGCTGTAAAATTAATTATGTTCATCCATAGGCTCTCACTTTTCAGTCTCTAAACGACATCGATGTAGCCCAAAGTTTTTCCCTTTGCATTTTAAAAAAGTATACGACAACGATTTCAAAATCTGCCAAAAACGCTGTATTATGTATGATAGGTCAGTGTTTGACACTGTCGCTTTGTTTGTAAGCAGTACCTGAACCATGGGCCAGTGTGTATGGTGTGTATGTAGAATTTTTTGTGTGGATGCTGCGTCTCCTCTGTGTGTTGTTATGTGAAGTAAATCAACAATTTGCTGATGAAGCATTAGCGAACACTTGAGCAACAACAACACTGCTGCTTACTTCGCCATTGATGTTTGTTTGCCTTTAATCTACACTCACAAAAACACCTACTACTGTATTCATGCGCATGATGTCATCATTTTCAAAGACATGACAACGGTGTCTTTGAATAACTTAGTAGTGTTGTTGTTGCTCAAGTGTTCGCTAATGCTTCGTCAGCAAAGTGTTGATTTACTTCACAATACACAGATTTATGCATTTTCAGCATAAAAAAAAAATATATATATATACATATATGTGTGTATATATATATATATATATATATATATATATATATATATATATATATATATATATATATATATATATATATATATATATATATTGCACTTTAAGCTCGAGAAGTATCTCACAAAATAACTAGTAAAGTATTGTGCACTGTTGTCAAGGCAAAGACAAAATAAATAAAATTTTTATTAAAATAAAACACATTAAAATGTGTTGAAAAAATTAGTATCTCTGTTAAACAACACTTATGATATTAATTTAATTCACACTAGTTAAAAAAATGGCTTATAATTTTGACTTCAACTATTTGCTGGAAACACATTTTTTTTATTATTTTGTAAATAATCAGTCAAAAATGCATAAAAAATTTCCTGTTATAGCTGAAAACTGTAGTGTAAATCCATGGATCCCAATTCCAGTTTCCTGGCAGCCCCCACCCTGCATATTTTGCATGTCTTCCTTACTTAACACACCTGATTCAGATCATCAGCTCATTTACGGAGAGATACATGAACTGATCCCTGTGTCAAATGAGAGAAACGGAATTGGGAACCACTGGTGCACAGCCCCTGACCTACATTGCGATGACCGGTAAATCATTCTACCAATGTCAGTCGGGTTTTGAGACTTGGCATATCCCAAAACACAGGCATGTGTTTATCCTAAAACCAGCATCTGGAGGTCCATTTCACTGCAGCGTTTAGGTCCAATCCCATTAATCAAGATGTTCAAGATTAGTAGGAGATTCCTGGAAAGTTAGGTCAGGTTGAAGCTAAACTCTGCCTGACATTGACCCTGCGAGAGCGGGATTAGAGATGGTTGTTTTACAAGCTACTTATTTAATGCATTGTACTGCTGGGGCAGACTTCGAGACAAATTCACAATGTGAACAGTTTGAATGGTGTGTAGAACTCCAAAATAGCATTCACACTTTCAGTACAAGCAGCAACAGTCACCACTGAAATGAAGTTTACCATGTGTCAACCTAATCCTTAATATGGTGTAAAAAAATAGCCAGCAGGCACACAACGTCATAAGACGTTAATATTAGGTTAGATTTAGGTCATGATGTCAGATAGGGTTGGGCTGATAGACTATCCCATTGTCCATCGGTGATGGCCAATAGACAACACAATGCTGACACGGCATCGCCGATCCTCCTCCCCGCTACTGTCGCAAACCCGCTCGCGAAAAGTACACACTTGGCCCCGTTTACACTGATATGTCTTAGTATTAAAATGGCATTTTAGAACGAAAATGATCCACATACACACCGTGTTTTACCTAGCATTTCTGAACAGCCCTCCGTCCGCTGAAAACGCACATCACGTGACCACACACAGACACAGACACGCACTGTCATGCGCCTCTGAGCTCCAGGCAGAGAGCAGTGCACAGCGGACACTATATTAAGTATGTACAGCTGGATCGCTTCTCACTATAGTTGTTAAATGTGATATTCAGACATCCCAAGTCTCCCGGAAGTTCTAAGAGTCTCTATGCATTTACGGAACTCACAATGCCCGCAAACCAGTGATAATGTCCCGGAAATGTCTCCCTCCCGGTCCTCAAATAAGTCGCGCACCCTTTCACACCCCCGGATCCCTTTATCGCACGCATTCTATCAAACATCCCCCCCCCCCCCCATCCCCGCTTTTCACATGATAACGATGCCAATGTCCATCGCGATGTTTCACATTAGACATCGTTGAATGCCAAATTGGTCGACATCACCCAACCCTAATGTCAGATGACCAAAAATAGCGTCTAAGGACAACATTATTTTGACGTCCAATAACAACATCAAATGATGTTGATATTTGCTTGATTTTAGGTTGTGTTGGAGAGTGACCAAAATCCAACGCAGAGCCAACATCTTAAACCAATCTCACATTGACGTCAAATACTGGCATTTATTTATTCGTCAGTTATGGCAACCAAAATCCAACGTCTGATAGACGTCATAGTGGTAACATCCACACAAGGTGAAGCTGTAACATCAATAGACGTTGATATTTGGTTCATTTTAGGCTGGATGTTGGACATTGACGCCTGACGTTGGGTTCTGACATCAACTTGATTTTATTTTCATACAAAATGAAATGTCTCCATGACGTTGGAGTACAACGTCAATCTGTTCCCTGTCTGTTCCTGCTGTGTAATGTGATATTCCACCTAAAAAATGTGTATTCACTCATGCTGTTACAAACCTATGACTTTCATTTTTCCTGGGATTCACAAAGAGAAACGTTGGTACAGCATGAGATTTTAAAATAACTGTATTTTTGGTGAACTATTCCTCTAAAAGACTTGTGACAAATGGTCTTGTACTTTCAATACATTATTCAGAAGTATTACCTGAGAATTTACTGTCTGAATTTACTACCTGTCTCCTTCAGAGCTGTATTGTCACTGCTGGTGTAAAATTGATGTTGTTTTTTAGCACTGTTTCTTATGAGTGCTTTAAAACAACAGTGGCTAAAGCCATGTCTACTATTTTAAATTAGGCCAAGTGCCAAGTCCTCATTTTTATTAACGCAAGAGATTTTTGCTGCATTAGTTTTTAGTGGTACATTTCCGAGGCTTTATCCCAATAGTCGAAGTCGAGACATAGGGTGAAAGGGATAAAGATAAAACTATGCCAAAAATATACATCTCAGTGGTTGATCTGTTGTGCTGATACAGCCCCGGCTAATGCCCCTTACTCTCTAAATGAACATTTTGCATTTGTTGTGTGCAAATGTTCAATCTCTTTTCCTGCTTGGGTGGCTTCATCAGGTTGGACAGCTCCGCTTCGGCTGTATTTGTTGTTTAGATTAGGCTTCCCAAATGAGAAAGAGTGTACTGTGCTTTCAGAGAGGTAATACTTTGAAAGACATTCCCGATAGGACTCCAAAAATAGGTGAGGGTGTCAAGTCTTGTAAATGTAAAGGGATTGTAAATAAACAGTATTGATATTCACTTGCCTGATTTTCAGTAAAACAGGGATGCTCTTGGATGACTCCAGAGTTTACCTCCTACACACCCAGCAGGATATTTCTAGCTATGCCGAAGGTGTTGATTTGCTGGTTAAGGTGTGATTAATTGAGGATGGAGTTTAACCGATGAAGCATTAAAACAACCAGCTTGTTTAGCTATTTTACATTGTCGATTGGAGTCAACATGAACAAGCGGGACTGTTGACAATATAAGAAACCACAGTACAGCTGCTTGTCAATATTTATGAGTTGGATCACTGGTAGTATGGAAACTGCTTTAGACCTTAACAAAAAATTATTTATTACAATAATTCCATTCAAGAAGTGAAATTTGTATAATGTATACATTCATTCCAGACAGACGGATATAGTTCTAGAGTTTATTACTTTTAATTATTTTCATTGCAACTTATGAAAGCCCCAAATTCATTATCTTAGAAAATTTGAATATCGTAAAAAGATTTAGTTTTGAAGACACCCAGTGTCACACTATTATCAGCTAATTAACTTAAAACACATGCAAAGCCCTTTAAAGGGCCTCCCAGTCTAGTTCTGTAGGCTACACAATCATGGGAAAGACAGCTGATTTGACAGTTGACTAAAAGACAACTATTGACACCTTGCACAAAGCTGTTCACAGAGCTTTGTCTCCAAGCACATTAATAGAGAGGTGAAGGGAAGGAAAAGATGAGGTAGAAAAAAGTGTACGTGCAATAACCGCACCCTGGAGAGAATTGTGAAACAAAACCCTGTCAAAAATGTGGGGGAGATTCAAAAAGAGTGGACTGCAGCTGCAGTCAGTGCTTTGAGAACCACTACGCACAGACTTATGCAAGACATTGGTTTCAGCTGTTGCATACATTGCGTCTAGCTACTCTTGAACAACAGGCAGTGTCTTTTAGGTCTGTGCGATTTTGGGAAAATATCTAATTATGTTTTTTTTTTTTTTTTTTTACAGATATTACGATTTTGATTTGGTTTGCGATTTAATTTTGTAGTCAAGCTTTAGCTCAACAATCTGTATTGTAGCTTCTTACTGCTAAAATGCAGTGAGTGTTACATAAAAAATGAACTTAAAATATATTAACTCATATTAGCAAACATCTCAGAAATTGTACTTTGTTGTTGCTTATTGAAGATTTTTTTTTCTGTTAATAAATAAATATTCACAAAGAAGCAAGTTGCCTTTCGTTGATCGGGTTCATCAACTCAGTGTAGCTCAGTGATTCACCTCTCACGCCAGAGACCCGGGTTTTATCCCTGACCTTGACAAGACGAAGACCAAGATGAAGACCAAGACAACGACCACAAAGACTAAGACCAAGATGAAGATGAAAACCAAAAAGACCATGAAGATGAAGACGAAGCCTTAGAAGACAAAGACCAAAATCAAGATATTGACGAAGATGACAAAGAAGACCAAGACAAAGAAAATGACGACCAAGAAGACGAAGACAAAGAAGATGCTCAGACAAAAAAGAGGAAGACAAAGAACATGAAGATGAAGACCAAGACGATGACCAAGAAGACAAAGAAGATGACGATGAACACCAAGACCAAGACGAAGAAGTCAATCATCAACTTCCAGTAGCTCAGTGGTTACGGGACTCACCTCTCACGCCAGAGGCCTTGACAGATGATGACCAAGAAGATGAAGACAAAGAAGATGATCAGACGACAAAGAAGGTGATGACGATGAAGACAAAGAAGATGACAATGAAGACCACGTCCAAGAAGATGAAGACTAAGACCAAAAGACCAAGATGATGACGAAGACCAAGACGAAGAAGTCGATAACAACCAAGAACCAAGAAGACCAAGATGAAGATGACAACGAAAAATAGGAAGATGAAAAAGACTAAGACAAAAAAAGAAGGTGACAAAGAAAACGAAGAAGATGAAGATGACCAAGAAGACAACTAAGACGAAGAAGACTTAGATGACAAAGAAGAAGAACAAACACAACAAGTGTCAACTGGCAGTACTTTCAGTTGACATTTTAGCAAGACACTACTCATATAGCTGCCTGTGATGTCGTCCTGTTTTTCGTTGTTTGTTTTTTATTGTGGGCGTTCCGCATAGTTCGTTTGCACAATTTCGATTGGGCAGAATGAAAGTGCTAGTAAAATGGAGGTCATGCATTTGCTCTGGGTGGGGGAAGTTAAATAGTATATATTTCATATCACAGCCTCTTGCGATTAGCTAATCGCAACATTTAAAATCACAATTGCGATTCGATTTTGATTAATCGCACAACCAGAGTGTCTTTTGAAGATTTATCAGAACAAATATATCTATATTAGTATAAACATATATGAACAAATATATCGGATATTTCAAATGCCTGAAAAAAATCATTACAAATATTGTATTTTCCATTTTTTTGTAGTTGTTTGGTTTTAAACCTGTGGACCATGCTTCACAGGATAATGAGAAAAGCCAGCTGTTTAGATTAGAGTTTGTCATTTTGGGAAAGCTCTTGTCTCTGTATGCAGCTTGAATCAGAAACAGTATGGAACAATTATTGGGTGCAGCTGATTGTCACTAGGAACCTAAAAGTACCTCATTCTTCTATAAAAGGTGCATGGTAGTACCTTAGAGTAGAAATATACACCTATAAGTACAAACTTTGCAGTTTTTCTAGGACTGCACAAGCTGCACAAGGCTAATACCAGACATAAGCTTGTAAACTCGTTGCTGTGTATATACCATCAGTTCAGTAGTGGTCTGAAATTGAGCTGGAAGGACCTCTGTAGTTGCGGTTTTGGAGATTACGTTAGCACAAAATACACGCTTACCTTATATTGTGTTCATTCTTAACCCTCACTATAGACAGTCTGACAGAGTGTAAGGAAAATGTTGAAAAGAAAAATGAGTGATGAAGAATCTAAGAGGTGTCAGATGCGTTACTTTACAATGCTTCGTAAACAGGTCTCTTTCTAATGGTCCACTTCAAGCGTCCATTTCCTCCGTCTGTATTTTGCTATATATACAATGAGTCATCGTCAGCACATTTAAGCACGGTATGATTGAAAGGCCTGGCTCCGTCTTTTAGACAGCAAACACTCACACACAGTAGCAAGCACATTTAAATTCACCTTGTGCTTATGAGTGCTGGCGCAGAGTCTCAGCTGCTCAGAGGAGCGGCCTCGGTTTAGCTTAGCTTGCACAATTTACTCGAGACAAGGTCAAAGCAGCTTCTTGTGCCCTAAACCATGCTAACTAATGTGCTTCTAAAAAGCATCTTGCGGCGCACGTGATGTAGTTAGGATAGGCGTGGTATCGGTGGCGTTTTTCGAGGGCCACTTCAGCAGGGGATTTTTATTGCAGAAGCGAAGCCAGATGGCTTTTACCTGGAGGACAGTCAGCAGATTGATCTGAGATAGATGCAGTAAAAACGGCAAATGAAATATCTGGCCATATCTATAATGTGATACTCTTCTCCTTTGTAACGAAAGAATAAACGGGTGGTCAGATCTCTCTAGTTTATTCTATCTATCTATCTATCTATCTATCTATCTATCTATCTATCTATCTATCTATCTATCTATCTATCTATCTATCTATCTATCTATCTATCTATCTATCTATCTATCTATCTATCTATCTATCTATCTATCCATCCATCTCTCCAACCTTCTCTAAATCAATCTTTATATTAATCTCTCCATCCCTATTTCCATCCATCCATCCATCCATCCATCCATCCATCCATCCATCCATCCATCCATCCATCCATCCATCCATCCATCCCTCCATCCATCCATCTAATGATTCATCTATTCATTCATCTATCCCTCCCTATATCCATCCATCCACCCATCCATCTCTATATAAATCCTTATATCCATCCCTCCATCACTATATCCATCTCTACATCCATCCATCAATCCATCCATCCATCCATCCATCTATCCATCCATCCATTTATCCCAATTTAAATCCCTATATCCATCCCTATATCCATCCATCCATCCATCCATCCATCTATCCATCCATAGCCATATCAATCCCTTCATCCATCCCTCCATCTCTTTATCCATCTTTACATGCATTGATCCATCAATCCATCTATCCATCCACCCATCCATCTCTATATCAATGCTTATATCCATCCCTCCATCACTATATTCATCTCTACATCCATGCATCCCTCCCATCCATCTATTCGCCATGTTTTACTGTGTATTCAATTTTGTTTTCAGTCCATTCATCCATCTATCCATCCATCCCTATATCAATCACTATATCCATCCCTACATCTATCTATTCATCCATCCATCCATCCATGTATCCCTGTTTAAATCCCTATATCCATCCCTATATCCATTCATCCATCCATACATACATCTATCTATCACAATATCAATCCTTAAATCCATCCCTCCTTCTCTATATCCATCTTTACATGCATTGATCCACCTATCTATCCATCCCCATATCAATGCCCATATCCATCCATCCATCCATCCATCCATGCAATCATCCCTATATCAATTCCTATATATATATATAAATCCATCCATCCATCCATATATCCATCTCTCCATTCATCCATCCATCCATCCATCCATCCATCCATCCATCCATCCCTCCATCCCTATTTCACTAATTCACTGTGTATTTTTCAGAGTATACAGTATATTCATGTCTATCATGAATCTATGTCCATCATCTCTACATGTTGTCCTAGCATTCCACCTTTTCATTTATCATACAGTAGTTTCGATTGTTCTCCCTGTCGGTCTGCCTGTCTTCTGTGAAGTTATTTTTCACTCCATTTGTTCAGTAAAGATTGTCTCCTCCCAGGTTGCCTCATTTTCATTCTCAAAATAAATCTCCATTATAATACATTACTCTATATGCAAACAGCAAGTTCCTTCTGAATGCTAACTACCGAGTTCGCCTAATGCATACAGAAGGATAAGTAAATTGTTGTAGGAGGATTCAAACCTTGTACTGCAGTGGAAGGACTTAAAGTGAAACCAGATCTGATTCAGAATCAGCTCTCAGACATAAAATATTGACAGAGAGACGGTTGTTTGGGCTGAGGAGGGAATCTGGAAGAGTTACTGGTAAGAGTGAGACGTGTGCGATGATGTCTGCATCACTCAAGGGAGTCTACGCTTTACTCGACTGACGAAAGTTCTCATGTTTACTATGCAGCGCTATCTATCTGCAGATGTTAAGGTGCTAAGCTATTGAGCCACATCAGCGTTTCTAAACTGCGAGCATGATATCACCCAATTTCCACTTTTCATCAGGGACCAAGGATCAATGTATGTCCTTTGCCCTTAATGAAGAATCAATAAACCCAGCACGTTCAGGAGAGTGAGGTCATGGTCAAGAAGGTCACCGACTAGCCGGGCAAAGGCTGCAGGGGTCACATGCACAAAATCAGCATCACATAAATAAAAACATCACAGTTTAATAATCGCCATTCTTAAATCAATGACTGTTCAGCAAACATTTTGAATTGTTTCCATCTCCTAAAGTCTGATTGGATGAAATTTGGCACAATCGAAAAACCTAATGCTTATTAACCTGTGACCACATATCTTAGTTGGAACTAAATGTTTGTCAGCATTATTGGCAAGTGCATACATTATGCCTTCGTCCACCAACAGGCCTCAGTTAATCAATTGTCTGAATATCAATGCTCTTTGTAAATGTATACATCACAGTTAGGAAAGGCCTGTCTTTGTAGTGCTTGATGACGATTTCATATGCTTGATAGTTATTCAAATGGGTCAATAATGTTTTTTTAGGACACAGCAATTTCAGTGATGTTTTTAGGGCATTGGAAATATATCAGCAAGCCCAGAGTGTATCGTGATATTGATAGCTCAAAAAAATGCAATCAATCTGGAGCAGTATAAGTGACACATTTGGGAATTGAAAGATTTAAAAAAGCCTCTTTAAACCCTGAGAAGCCAATTTCTCCCCGAAAAAAAGTTTTAATATACTTGATGGGAGAAAAAAAGAAGACCTAATGCATTCGGAAAAAGCCTAAGGCTTTCAATGGCAACATAATGGGAATTGGAAGACAGCACGTTTTGACGGGAACATACTGAATCTCAAAAGACCAGAAAATGTTCTCCTTTAAAGGTGTGAGCTCTGGAAAAAAAATCACAAATGTTGCTTTAAAGCCAGTTTTAGTGTTGTTTATGAAAGCCTCCGGCTCCTGCGGTCTACCCCAGTCATCTGTAAATGTCAGTGCTGTATCGGACAGCCATGCTATTTGTTTCTCGACCGGATTGAAGATGGCAACCCTCCCTCTCTCTTGGGAACCCTCCCCAGCATCTATTTAATATTTCACAGGCACTTATAGCTTATTAGGCAGCCCCCCCGAGGCCGAGTACGCAGCTTTCCATGCAGACTCTCAGCATTATTTAATTTCAATTTTAGTGTCTTGGCCGGCTGACGAGCCGTCCTGGAGCACGTCCTGCGGCCGCTGGCCTAAAAGCATGGCAGAATTCAAATGAGCGCCCGTTGTGTTGTTTGATATCCAAAAGCCAATGTGATCGTGTGTCAGACTGAATTATATTGCGAAGCCATTGAGCTGAGTTTGAGAAAGATAAAGCTACAGGACGTCTTCGTGGGATGATAAATGTATTAGCAGCTTGATTTCAGTTACGTTTTTTTTTTCCAGGAATTTACAATGTCTTGTTTAGAGGAGTTTTATTTGTGCCATTTTGATGTATTTCTGACTGACTATATTATGATGGCCCCTTTTAGACTTTCTGACAATTAAGGCACTGTTTATATTCGATAATACAATGATTGCTGGTGACGCAGTGGCGCTGAAGGTAGTGCTGTCGCTTCACAGCAAGAAGGTCGCTGGTTCGAGCCTCTGCTAGGTCAGTTGGCGTTTCTGTGTGGAGTTTGCATGTTCTCCCTGCGTTTGCGTGGGTTTTCTCCAGGTGCTCCGGTTTCCCCCACAGTCCAAAGACATGCGGTACAGGTGAATTGGGTAGGCTAAATTGTGTGATTGTGTGTGTGTGTGTGTGTGTGTGTGTGTGTGTGTGTGTGTGTGTGCTCGTGCGTGCGTGTGTGGATGTTTCCCATAGATGGATTGTGGCTGGAAGGGCATCCACTGCATACAAACGGGCTGGATAAGTTGACAGTTAATTCCACTGTGGTGACCCCAGATTAATAAAGGGAAAAGAAAATGAATGAATGAATAAAAATGATTGCTTGATCTGATTGCTAACAATGAAGGAGACATATTTCTTTTTACGATGGATTAGTATTTTAATCCATCTCTTTTGTGCAGTTTTTTTATCTGCTCACAAGTAGACAACACAATAGGAAGATGTGGATGGGATATGAAACATTTTTGAGCTTGCTCACTTTCATCAACTTCTAGAAATAGCTGAAAGTGAATATCTTATAAACAGGGTCTTTTACTCAGTATTGCAAGATATATTGTAATACACAAAGTTGCAGTTCAGGGAAAACATTTTTCTTAGAATTGTTTCCCTTAAAATCGTGTGAAATTTATCAGCAACCCCAGGGTGTATCGAGATATTGATAGCTCAAAGATGCAATCAATCTGGAGCAGTATAAGTGACTCGATGATTTAAAAAAGCCTCTTTTATACCCTGAGAAACAAGTTTTTGCATGAAAAAAGTTTTAATATTCTTAATATCATTTCATTGCATTTCCAATTGTCTAAATTATGACGGTCCCGTTCAGACATTCTGTCAATTAAGGCACTGATTATACCTGTTAATGAAATGCATTTTAATCGATCTGATTGCAAATTATGAATGAGACATATACCTGTTTAGTTTTTTAATCTATTTCTTTTGTCCAGTTTTGCCCGCTTTTCTGATTTGTAAGGGTTCTGACTACTTTTCTCAGAAACACAACTTGTGTGTGGTTTTTATTTCTTCACAAAGAGTTCACAAGTAGGTGCAAATTGGATATGAAACATTTGAGCTTGTTCACTTTCATTCACTTCTAGACGTACTGAAACTTAATATCAGATATAAACAGGACTTTTTACTGTGATTTGCTGGATAAGTAACCCAAAATTGTTAAGCACAACAGAGAAAACAGTTCAGTAAAAAACAGAGTATGACCTAGACTTTTCTCTTAGAATTTCTTTCCTTTAAATTGGAAGTTGCAATTGTCAAAATATGTCTTAGGCTTTTTACACAGTTGCAACTTGCAATTTAAAAAAAAAAAAAAAGTCTAGTTGATACTAGGTGATTTTTTATTGAATTATTTTCTCTAAATTGCACTCTGACCAGTGGTGGAAAGATTACTGAAAAATCATACTCAAGTAAAAGTACCAATACTTGCCTAAAAAATGTAGTGCAAGTAGTGAAGTTTCTCAAACTAATTTCGAGAGGAGCACGTGATAGGATTGACTACAGCTGATCCCCATCACTAATCACTAACTAGCCAATCGGATCACTCTAAATTCAATATAAATGTCCAGCCTAAACTTCATTACTCATCTTCGTTTTGGAAACCCCCCCCCCCCCCCATCCTTCCCTTCTCCCTCCTCCTCAGTCTGGGTGACACGGTGGCTCGGTGGCTAGCATTGTTGCCCCACAGCAAGGAGGTCATAGGTTCAAACACTAGCTGAGCCAACCGATACTCTCTGTGCGGAGTTTGCATGTTCTCCCCGTGTTCGCGTGGGTTTTCCCCGGGTACTCCGGTTTCCTCCCACACTCAAAAACTATGCAACAAAATTTAAAGTCACAAGCACTTACTACAAACTAGCGCAGATAGTGATTTATTTTGGGAAGCTATCGAGAACTACCTGATCTCATATCCCTCCTAATGCTTATTGACCAGGCGGGAGCCTTGGGGTCATCTATCACCGAGCTCAGGGTTTTCTCCCGGGACAGCATGCCAAACTAGCTTAAATAGTCAAGCATTATCTAAGTGTGAACTCTTAAAAAGATATTTGTTGTAAATATTACTCAAAGTATTAGTAAAAAGTACCTTTCCAAAGGTACTCAAGAGTAGTGAGTAGTGAGTATTACACTGTAAAAAGCTGGTGCATTTACTTGTAATTTGCGCTTGTGTGTGTGTTTGTAAATGTAACATTCTTTAGTATATCTAGTTATTGCGCAGCAGACGCACAATTTCATAAGACGTTATTATTAGGTTAGATTTAGGTTGTGACATCAGATGACCAAAACTCAATGTCTAGCTAGTGTCTAAGGAAAACATTATTTTGATGACCAATAACGACGTCAAATGACGTTGATTTTTAGTTGATTTTAGGTTGTTAGAAAGTGACCAAAATCCAACATTGAGCCAACATCTTAAACCAACATCATATTGATGTCACATACTGACATTTAGTCATCAGTTATGGTAATTAAATCCAATGTCCGATTGACGTCATAGTGGTAACATTCACACAACGTCAAGCTGTAACATCATTAGACACTGATATTTGGTTAAAGTTAGGTTGGACGTTGGGCACTGCCATTGGCATGATGTTGAGTTCTGACGTCAACACGATTTTCATTTCCAAATAAAATGCAACGTCCCCATGTCGTTAGGTTAAAATGCTAATCTGACATCATGTTGACATCTTGTGCCTGCTGGGTGTTTAAGGCCATTTTGATCATCATACAGTAAACATCCGTCATCTTCTCATCAGTAACATGCATTTAATCGTCTCTGGGTCAATGCGTGTAAAGATTTTGGACATCTTCTTGTACACTTTTAATGCTTCCAAACAGTTTATAAAGCCCCCTTGTCTTGAGGTAGTTCATTATGATGCGATTTACCTTGTATGTGCGATTTGATTAGACAGGAATCATAGACTGATTTTTCTAATCCCCATAGACTATGAAAAAATAAGTAGTGACTGCATGTTAAAGGAAAGTAGTGGAGTAAAAGTACCAATGTGACACTAAAAATGTACTCAAAAGAAAGTAAAAGTACACATTTATAAAGCTACATAGTAAATTACTTCTAATTCTGAGTTAAGCAGTAATGCTTCAGTTTCCCCCACAGTCCAAAGACATGCACTATAGGTGAATTGAATATGTTGAATTGGCTGTAGTGTATGTGTATAAAAGCAAGAGAGTATGGGTGTTGCCCAGTGCTGGATTGCAGCTGGAAGGGCATCCGCTGCGTAAAACATATGCTGGATACGTTGACAGTTCATTCCACTGTGGCGACCCCTGACAAATAACGGGACTAAGCTGAAGGAAAATGAATGAGTATTTCAGTACCATACACTTGAGCCAAATATCAAATCTGCCAGTGACCATTCATTCATTCATTCGTTCATTTTCTTGTCGGCTTAGTCCCTTTTTTAATCCGAGGTCGCCACAACGGAATGAACCGCCAATTTATCCAGCAAGTTTTTACGCAGCGGATGCCCTTCCAGCCGCAACCCATCTCTGGGAAAGGTTTATCACACCAGAAGATCTTATTGGTTAAGCAGCACACGCATTAGTGTTGCTTACTGTGTAGGTAGTGAATTTCAGGCAGTTGGAAGATTAATGGCGTCCAGGCTTAATGCTACGCCCAGTGTCACCAGAGAACAACTCTTTTCATTTGTACTCAGCTAACCATACAAACACACATCGTAGTACAGTGTACGCGCACAAAATAAACACCGATAGTAGCATCCGCACCCCTGTGTATCAGTCCGTCTGCGTCTTCCTCCAGACAAACTGCTCTTTAGGGCAAGCTAGTGACACCTCGGGGGACTGTGCAAGCCTGGAAAAAGTGCTTGAAAAACACCGTAGGTGCGAAAAGCAATTAGCAGTGAAGAGGCTGGAGGCGAGAGGAGACAGAAAGTGAGATTGGAGAGGAAGACATGTCTGAACATGAGACAGGGACACGGGGCCTTTGCCCTGCTCGTGTCAAGCCTCTCTTCCCGCTCACACTTACAAACATACCACCGTCTAGGGAGTTCTCATCACAGCCTGTAGCACCTGAATAACCATTGAGTCACGCATAATTAGCATGCATAATCGCAGCTCTATTGCACGGCGGTAAACAATCGCAGCTTCACGCCTATAAAACGACATCCAATTGCTGCAATAATGAGAAAAGGCTTCGCTTATGAGTGCTGTGAAAGAGATACGAACACTTGTTCTCGTTTTTATGTGAGGTAAATAAGTGATCCCGGCATTTCTGTTGATCAATGGGCATCTTGGTTTGTTTCCACTCTGGAAATGCGTTGGTGCCAAGTGGAGGCGTCTGGAGACGGTCAATATCCACATTTGACACACTCACTTGTCACTGCTAATCCTGGAGCCGAGAGCCTCTACAAAATCAATTACAACCTAATTACACTTGCACACAGTTTACAAGCCTTCATCTGCGTTTTTTCTAGTGTTTGAGGTGAGATGGACACGGTGTGTGTGTGTGTGTGTGTGTGTGCTTTTACTTACATTAGCTGTACTTTGGGAATGAATAGCGTATTATGTATAATGAATTAGTGTTGATTTTAAAGAGCCCATATTATACATGAAATAGGGTCATATCTTGGTTGTAAGGGTCTCCAACAACAGTTTAATATGCATGCAAGGTCAAAAAACACTTTCGTGGTCTTATAATCTGCATTTATTTTTACCTAATTATCCCAGCGACTCCTGTATGAATCGTCTAGTGATTCATTTGTTCCCAAACCCATCCTTAGCGCGAAGCTAATCTGCGCTGATTGGACCAATGACAGTCTGTTGCGATTGGTCGACTGCCTTCAGTCAGAGAGTGAAATGCCAAACAGCTAATCAGCAATATAAAAGTAATCACAGTTCATACACGCTCGATAGTGTAGACGTGGATTGTAGCTGCCAGTGGGTCAATGTAAATACAGACTATGGACTTGAAAATTCAGACGACTAACTATTTTATTGAGCAAAAACTCCAAAAACAGTTGAGGAGATCTCCTAGCTTCTCACTCTGCTCTTTTCACAGACACACACACACACGCACTTAACCCTGCTCCGGACGACAACGCGCGCGTGCGCACATACACACACACACACACACACCTCCGGACGACAGCGCGCGCACACGCACACACAGACACACACACTACTCCTCGTCCACGGAGCTCTGGTAACAAAGCAGCACGCGTCGCGTTTTTAACGTGACTTTGCACGCGATAAGAGAATATAGCCAGTTAACCTGATACAGTACACGCGGTTACAAGTAACAAATCACAACTAAATACATTTGCAAGCTAGAGTCAACGAGGCAACTTTAATCGCACGTACTTACACTTGAGAAATGGAGGAAGAAATCCATCCTGATGTCCATCAGTAAGTTACTCTTTACTGATCCTTCCTTTAACAAACGCTGATGAAGTATTCTTTGTAGCATGTAGTTTCCAGAAGTTTCCAGTAATTTCCAACTGCTTGGCTATAATGCTGAGGTTTCATCTTTGGGTAGAGACTCAATATATCCATCTGCAGTGTGACTTCAATCGACCGGCATGTTTGTGTGTGTTTGTGTGTGTGTGTGTCTGGGTTTCTGCGTCAGAGGGCGGGGCCTCAGGTTTGAAATCTCCCGGGTTTGCGCATGCACGTGAATACCTTGGTTTCGTTCGTACGTTATGGCGAAACACCTAATGAATCGGTATCAAGGCGACTCGTTTGAAGCACTATGAGTCGACTCTTTTATAGATGAATCAACAGTTTTGAACACTGTACACTAACAGATTTAAGCCTTAGCTGGATACTTTACTTCACTTAGAGCTGTGTTACACACTACATGGAGGGGAATTTTCAAAAACCCATAATATGGGCTCTTTAAATACAGTAAATCTGTCAATATAAAACTGATATTATATTACAGCAATGGTGCTCATAATTTTTAGTGGGTGCGCCTAAATTTTGGCTGGTGTGCCTAAATTTTTGAAGTCAGGAGCACCAGTGCTACCATGCAAAAACGTTACGTTCGAGCCCTGCTATAAAAGTTGAATTGGTTTTTGTTGAAGCAACAAATGTTATTTTTTATTGTGCCTGAATCCTTCAAACTCACTTGATATGTACAACAGAAAAAAAATAGTTAATTGTGAATAGTTAGATTTGCCTTTAATCTACATTAACCATACTTTATGCAAATCCAGCTATGTGACTTTTGCTGATGTGCACATTTTGACATCGATGCTGAAGCGATATATTGTGCAGCCCTAGTGCATAATGTTCATGAAGGCCAGAGATTTTAAAGAATTTAAAAGGATTTCTAAAAAAATATATATTTTTTGTGCTGCATTACGTTTATGTTTCAAATATTTAGTTCCTAATTCCTAATTTTTTCTTCATTTATTCGTTTTTCCTTTAGCTTAGTTTCTAATTTTTCAGAGGTCGCCACAGCGGAATGAACCGCTAACTATTACAGCATATGCTTTACATAGCGGATGCACTTCCAGCCGCAACCCAGTACTGGGAAACATCCATACACACTCATATATTCACATATATATATTCAAATATTCACACATTCACACACTCTACTACAGCCAATTTAATTTTTCCAATTCGCCTATACTGCATGTCTTTGACCTTATGGGGGAAACCGGAGCATGCAGAGGAAAACCCACAAGAACATGGAGAGAACATGCAAACTCCACACAGAAATGCCAACTGACCCAGCTGAGGCTTGATCCAGCGACCTTCTTGATGTGAACGTGCTATCCGCTGCGCCACCGTGCAACCCATATGTAATATATATTGTCTGAATATGTACAAAACGAATACAAAATGTGTGTCATCAAAACATACGACACACAGTATAAGCAATTTAATCAGCATCTCTTATAGGTTTTGCTACAGTAATTAATTTCTTTTGCTTTAGAAAGATTTCGCTTTTCGGATTTCAGATGCTGTACAGTATGTGTGTGTTATTTAGTAAGGGTGTATGTGTGCTGAGACGCCTCAGGTCTAAATATACACGACTGTACCTGAAGCCTCTAAGTGTGCGGTCGACTGGGGGTCCGGAGCAATGAAGAGTCACACACACCTGCCTCTCTATGTCATTCTGAGGGGCCCGGGGCCGTGTCAGGTTTACACACACACACAGACGCACACACACGCGCATGAGTGACGTGGAGCCAGCAGTTATGCAGCTCAACCAGAGATAATTCAGTGCCGGCTGATGAGAAAAGGTTAAAAACTGCTAAATGTCACGTCTTCATTCGGTTGTGTATAGGGAGAGATCAGACATGCTCAACATCACAGACACTAATGTGTTTTTGACATTCTATTTTCACAATGCATAGATGGTGGTTGTGCATAGATCGCACACTAAAACGGATTAAAAACATGTTTCCTTTTGTATATTTTGTGCTAAATAATGTTAGATTGGCTCGTACAGTATCTCGTTAAATAGTGTCTCTTGTGTTCGTTTAGTGACAAAACTATTGTAGATGTAGACAACATATAATAATATTATTTATCCATTTTTCCTTATTTAGCAGTGTTCTAAAAATCTAAAATAATAAATAAATAAATAAACTAACTATAAAAAATAAAAAAAACAAATTAATTAATTAAATAATTGATTATAAATAAATGAATAAACAAATAAGAAATAAATAAATAAACAGATAAATAAAAATAAATAAGTAAATAAATAAATAAATAAACTAGTTAAAAAAATAAACAAACAAATTAATTAATTAATTATAAATAAATGAATAAACAAATAAGAAATAAACAGATAAATAAAATAAATAAGTAAATAAATAAATAAACTAATTATAAAAAATAAACAAACAAATTAATTAATTAATTAATTAATTATAAATAAATGAAAAAAAACAAATAATAAATAAATAAACAAATAAATAAAATAAAAATAAAAATAAAAATAAAAATAAAAAATAAAAATAAAAATAAAAATAAATAAATAAATAAATAAATAAATAAATAAATAAATAAATAAATAAATAAATAAATAAATAAATAAATAAATAAATAAATAAATCAAAATCAAATCAGATAAACTCATTCATTAATTTTTCTTCGGCTTAGTCCCTTTATTGATCTGGGGTTGCTACAGTGGAATGAATCACCAACTTATCCAGCATATGTTTTACGCAGTGGATCCACTTCTAGCTGCAACCCATTACTGGGAAACATCCATACATGGCTGCATTTCGTCATTAAAACGAACGTTACGGGGCGGTATGACGCCGTTCCTTTTCGCACCTACTAGCCAACCGCTTACCTCCTTGTGGATAGCTTTTACAGATGTTACCAGTTTGTCCAGTTAGCTCCCCATGTACATCAGTCGACTTGAGAAGCAGAGAGGAGTTGACTACGATGACGGGACTGGAGTGCAGCAACTAACGGTTTCAAAAAGCAGGCAAGACAAAAACAGAAGCCCAAAAATAAAATAAACAAGTAAATTACAGGGTGAGAATGTGGTACAATTTTGAAAACGTGGTAAAAATCAAGCGAGGGCTTTCCTTTTTCTGCATTGCTTTTTAAATTATTGGCTGTGTTTAGGAAAGTGGGTGGGCAGGTCAATCTGTGCTCTTGAAAACACTATTGGTTGGGTTTAGGGAAGGAACAGCAGGCTCGAATGGCACTCGCGAGAGAAATTTAAGATTTAAAAAAGCGCTCTCAGCAGCCTCTGGTGGATTCGTGAAAACAAAAACGGCAAAAAAATGTAGCTCCTGGGACATATTTGGCACTCTCCAGAAATGTATATACAGTAGTGGTACATTTTCAGAATGAGCCTGGGTTGGGCAATAAAAACTTCATATAAAAAAAGGAAAACTGCTAATTCACGGATATTTTTATCAATAATTTTCACTGAATACTAAATTTTATTATTTCTGAACAATCATGTATTCATGTATCCGGTAAATCATCTTCTCTCATTTCTTAAGTGTATAACTCTGACTTAAAACCAAGTGTACTGTACTGCGAAGAAACTCTTCTGACGCCTGACTCTGAATCAGTTTCAAAGCTGCGCAGATTGAATGCGTCAGTGCAGAGGATGGTGTGGTCTTGTGTGTTTACAGGGATCTTGTTCTTGTTTAGGGGTTAAATGGGGCAAGCATTCCTGAGGTGTGAGAAGAAGCCTGACTCATGCCTCTCTATGGCCAGATTTATTATAAGGAAGCACTCATGCAGACAGCCGGCTGGATTTTTTGGAGTCTTTCGCCTCATTTAGACATTGTGTGTGAAGTGTTTTGGCGAAAAGAGGACAAGGCACATTAAGGGATTATTTTGGCCGGACAGGTGGTCATTGTCTCTGAAGTGACATGAAAACTGTGTGTTTGTTGTGATAAGGCAGCAGTCGGCTGAGGGTCGGAGGTCAGGCTTCAGCGTTCCTTACAAGATATTGCATTGCACTTCCTTGCCTTCTCAATGTACGGCTTCCCAGAAGGACATTTTCACTGCTGATAGGACACTGTTTTATTGCTTTAAGTGGCAATCTGAGTTACAGTATGTACAAATAGTTTAACAAGATGTGATTACTGTTGAATAAATACGTTCCCATCCCTTATATGTTAGTTGTGTGTGGGTGGGTGCTAGTTTATGTGGTTTATGAGGACATGGATTTCTTCTATTACATGGGTGTGCTGTTGGTATGACAGTGATAAGGTGGTTTATGAAGATGTGCTTTGTGTCCTCATAATTCAAAATGCTTAAATATCATACTCAATCAAGTGTTTTGAAAAAAAAAAGCCACAGGATGTCTGCGAGGAGGTTTAGGGATAGGGGTAGGGTAAGTTAATATATTAAGTGTTTTTTTTTACTTTATAAAATACATTATGCCTCTGGAGAGTACCCGTAAACCACATATGCAAGCTAGCGACAACACTCTTATAGCGTAACACCACTCTTATATGAAAGACATGTATTAAACCATGCTAACAAAGTACTTTTAGATTGTTATGCTGTCATAAACTTGAGCTAAAACATGTTAGCAGCTTACTAACACCAAAAAAAACAACAAGCTAAACATGCTACTAACATGTTAAATGATTTAAAAGACATGATAAATATGCTAAGTGTTAAAAACGTGTAAAAACAGGTTAATATCATTGTAACAAAGTGCAAAAATATGAAGGCCTAAGGAATGGTAATATGCTAGAAGTTTGCAACATGCTAACACATTGTAGTAATGTGCTATAGCCAGCTAAAACACTCCAAAGCCCTCTGACAGTGTGCTAAATTATGCTGGAACTATAAAGCATTGCTTCAATAGTATAAAATACATCATGCCTGTGGAGTCCACGTAAACCTCATATGCAAGCTAGCAACATGCTAACACTACTATTTATATGACAGAGATGTATAAACCATGCTAACTCATTGTAGCAATGTGCTAAAACCAGAAACACACGAAAGCACTAAAGCTGCATTGAATAGCAACATGCTAACATCACTCTTAATATGATCGGAAATATATTAAACCATACTAATGATTTACTTATACATTTTTGCAATGCTATTAACTCGCTGCTTGCTAACTTCAAAAACAGTGAGCTAAACACACTACTAATATGTTAACTGATTTAAAAAGAAATGATAAACATGTTTGCTAAGTGTTAGCCATGTGTTAAAACAACATGCTAATAACATTATAACAAAGTGCAAAAACATGTAGGCCAAGGAATGTTAATGTGCTCCAACAAGCTAGCAACACGCTAAAACATGGCGACAATGTGCTAAAACCTGCTAAAACATACGAAAGCACTCTTACAGTATGCAGAAATTGTTAAGCTGTATGTAATCCCTACTGAAAAATCCAGCTTAAACCTGCCTAGGCTGGTTGGCTGGTTTTAGCTGGTTGACCAGCATGGTTTTTACATTTCCAGGCTGGTTTTCAGCCATTTCCAGCCTGGTCTTAGCTGGTCAGGCTGGAAAATGACAAGCTAAATCCAGCTAAAACCTGATTGACCAGCCTGGTTTAAGCTGGACATAGCTGGTTTTGGCTGTGCTCCCAGCGTGGCTAGGCTGGTCAAGCTGGTCTTAGCTGGTCATCTCCCAGCCTGACCAGCTAAGACCTCGTTGGAAATGGATGGAAACCAGCCTGGAAATGGCCAAAACCCCTCTAAAACCAGCCTGGTCAACCAACTAAAACAAACCAACCAGCCTAGGCTGGTTCAAGCTGTTTTTTTTACTAGGGATGCCAATGGAGAGTCCCTGTAAACCACATATACGAGTATGTGTGTGTCTGTATTCTAAAACAAGTTAGCAACATGCTAATGCCACTCCTAATGTGATAGATATATATTAAAACATACTAACAATGTGCCTATACATGCTTGCAATGCGATTAACCTGCCAAAACATGTTTGCACCTTTCTATATCTAAAACTGTGAGCCAAACATGCTACTAACATGTTAAATGGCTTTAAAGACATGATAAACATGCTTGGTAAGTGTTAAAACACAATAGCAATGTGCTCAATAACACTAACACAATGCAAATACATGTAGGCCTGAGGAATGTTAATGTGCTACAACAAGCTAGCGACACGCTAAAACATGGTAGCAATGTGCTAAAACAAACTAAAGCACACTTACATTATGCCAATGGAGAGTCCCCGTAAACCACATATACACGTATGTGTGTGTCTGTGTTCTAAAAAAGTTAGCAACATGCTAATACCACTCCTTATATGATAGAAATACATTAAACCATGCATACAATGTACTTATACATGTTAGCAATGCTATCAACTTGCTAAAACATGTTAGCAGCTTTCTAACCCCCAATAGCAACAAGTTAAACATGCTTCTAACATGCTAAATGATTTAAAAGACATGCTAAACATGCTTGCTAAGTGTTAAATCATAATAGCCATGTGTTGTAGATATTTGAGGAAAAGCAAATACAGTTAAATATTGTTTATAGTGATATTCGTAATGTATGCTAGCTTACGACCAACCAAACCAATCCAGAATTAGCATATAAACCTGCACCGTCTCCTGCTTCCAGGTATGACTTCATCGAGATCCGAGATGGGAATTCGGAGTCTGCAGACCTGCTGGGCAAACACTGCAGTAACATCGCTCCTCCTGCCATCATCTCCTCCGGTCCCTTCATCCACATCAAGTTTGTGTCTGATTACGCACACCAGGGTGCCGGTTTCTCCCTGCGCTACGAGATCTTCAAGACTGGTGAGTGCATGAGCTCCAGTGTGGTTAAAGGAGCTGATCATTTTGAGGAAAAAAAAATCCCTTCCTGACATTGAAGAGCTCAAGTGTGTTCGTATAATCATATAATTCCTTTCAGAGGCTTCTGTATCGGTCACTAGATTGCAGCTATTATAATCAGTGGAGTCATGATGACCTTCAGTTAAAAACTTATTTCTTCAGCTTCTTATCAATAAATGCTTAAGAGACTTTTTAAAGAAACACTTGTGTGGAATCATGAATGAGAAATTATTCAGCGTCTTGTGAAATTTGCATTCTTTTTCAAATATTTCTGAAAGTGGGGTGGCACGGTGACTCAGTGGTTAACACTGTCACCTTACAGCAAGAAGGTCGCTGGTTAGAGTTCCGGCTGGGTCAGTTGGTGTTTCTGTGTGGAGTTTGCATGTTCTCCTCATTTCCTCTGGGTGCCCCTGTTTCCCCCACAGTCCAAAGACATGCGCTACAGGTGAATTGGGTAAACTAAATTGGCAGTAGTGCTGCATAAAACTTTTGCTGCAATTGTTGATGGTTCATTCTGCCGTGGCGACCTTTGAAAATGAATGAATGAATGAATATTTCTCGAAATATATAAAATCTTTTTGAGGTTTCTTTTGGGACAACATAACTGTTATATGTTCAATCCACTTAAATTTGTAAAAAAAAGGAATGGGTTAATTTCATTTCTTCATGTTGTCTCAACACAAATGGATTATGTGGAACCTAGCATTTATTTTTTTTTTTACGGTGTAACAGAGTAAGAAAATGTGTACAGTATTTCCTGTTATTCTGTTTTTCTTTTAGGTTGGCTGGAATAAAAGCAGCTTTTATTTTAAGAAGGTCATTCATTATTATTATCCCGTTTAAGAACTATTTGAAAAAGTTTTTACAGGAGGGCTAATAATTATGACTTCAACTGTTCATGCTAATCAAACTAAATAGTAATAAAACGCTGAAGAACTGTGTAAAAATATATACAAGTTTAAAAAAAATAGATAAGCAACTATTATTATTATTAATCAAACTATAATATTACCAAAAAAAAAATATATATATATATATATATATATATATTTTTTTTTTTGAAGTAAATATATAGTTGAAATCAGAATCATTAGCCACTCTTTGATTTTTTTTCTTTTTTTAATATTTCCGAAATTATATTTAACAGAGCAGAGAAGAAAATTATTACAGTATGTCTGATAATATTTTTTCTTCTGGAGAAAGTTTTATTTGTTTTGTTTCAGCTAGAAAAAAAGCAGTTTTTAATTTTTTAAACACCATTTTAAGGACAAAATTATTAGCCATTTTAAGCTATTTTTTTTCAACTGTCTACAGAACAAACCATCATTATACAATAACTTGCCTAATTACCTAATAACCTGCCTAGTTAACCTAATTAACCAAGTTCAGCCTTTATATGTCACTGTCGTTAAATGTCAAGCTGTATAGAAGTGTCTTGAAAAATATCTAGTCAAATATTATTTACTGTCATCATCGCAAAGATAAAATAAATCAGTTATTAGATATAAGTTATTAAAGCTATTATGTCTAGAAATGTGCTGAAAAAATCTTCGCATCGTTAAACAGAAAACGAGAAAAAAAATAAACAAGGGGTCTAAAAATTCAGGGGGGCTAATAATTCTTACTTCAACTGTATATATATTGCAGACAGTGATACAGCCAATTCACTGGATGGGAATGATTGGGAGGCCATGATCGGTAAGGGCCAATGTAGGTAATTTGGCCAGGACACCGTTGTTACACCCCTGCCATTACACCCAGAAAGTCAAGACCTCAGTTTAACGTCCCATCCGAAAGGCGGTGCTCACTGACAGTATAGTGTCTCCTTCACTATACTGGGGCATTAGGTCCCACACAGACCACAGGTTGAGCGCCCCCTGCTGACCTCACTAACAACACTTCCAACCGCAACCTAGCTTTCCCATGTGGTCTCCCATCAGGTACTGACCAGGCTCAGCGCTGCTTAGCTTCATAGGTAACCTTGGGCTGCAGGGTGATATGGCTGTGGCTTTAAACAAAATTTAAACAAACTAAATGTAGTAATGTTAAACTTAATTTGTTTGTTTAAATTTAGTCCTGCTGACATGAATGTTACAGATGTTTTTACTCCACATAAAAAATAAAATACATCCAGTTCAACATTTTTTTTTAAAAAGAGCAGCATCTCTTTAGAGTTTTTGTGTCTCCAGCACTGTAGCGTTTGTTGACTGCTGGTCGGGGTGTTTATGTGTGAAGTCTCAGCCTGTGATTGATGTCTGATCGCTTCAGCCTGTTTTTCTGGGGGTCACGAGTGTCCTGGGTTGATTTTGGAGGTGCTCTTGTTACGCTGTAAATCTCGTTAGCTGAACGACCTTTGACTTTGGCTTGCAGAAGGTCTCGAACTCCTCCGTCCCGCTTCAGACACGCTTGGGCTGAAAGTTGCCCAAAACGCTCCCAGACCAATTAAACATCAAGGGGGAGAAGAAAAGAAAATAAACTGCGTTTGGAGGAAAGGCTTAACTCTTTTCATCCGTCCTCCAGAATGCCAGGAATGCCCTCTTAATTGGATTCTGATCTCTCATCCTTTGGGAATCAGAGTTTGGAGAACATTGGCAATTTGTGTGTGGAGTTTGTACGAATCTGTGGAGATTGTGTTGTACCAGCTAGAAGTACATAAAGCATAAGAAAAATACTTTTTACAGTTGTACAAAAACGTGGAGTTGCTTTTAGAAAAAAATGTATACTGTATACTGTAGCACTCAAAAAGCTAAATTCAAACAAATAACTAAATAAATAAATTTAAACATAAATAAATATTTAATAAATTATTAAATAAATATATAAAAAGTTAATAAGTAAGAAAATATGTATGTAAATAACTAGATCAGCAAGAAAATATGTAAATAAGTAAAAAAGTAAGTAAAAAGTTAGTAAATGAGTAAATAAATAGCTTATAAGTAAATAAATAAGTAAATAAATAAATTTGAATTTAATAAATAAAAATAAAAAACAAGTAATTAAGTAAATAAGCAAGTAAATTAGTAAGTAAAGAAATTAATAATTAAATAAATAAATATGTAATTAATATATATATATATATATATATATATATATATATATATATATATATATATATATATATATATATATATATATATATATATATATATATATATATATATATATATATATATATATATATATATATAAATAAGTGAACAAGTAAATAAGCAAGTAAATTAGTAAGTAAATAAGTAAATAAATACATATGAATTTAATAATTAAATATAAAAATAAGTATGTGAATAAGTAAATAAGCAAGTAAATAATTAAGTAAATGAGTAAGTAAATAAGTAAATCAATTAATCAATATGAAATTAATAGATGAATATAAAAAAAGTTAAGTGAATAAGTAAATAAGTGAGTAAATAAGTAAATAAATAAATAAATAAATAAATAAATACAAACCCCTCATAATTATTTTTTTGTTTTTATTTCCAATTTACCCCCCCCCCCCCCAAAAAATGCAAATGAAACTGAAATAAAACAAATTACCAGTAGTTTAAGTATAAATTAAGTATAAATAATTGTAAACACAATAATAGAAATTAAATATATAATATAATTAAATATTTAAAATAAAAAAAATATGTTTCATCGAAATTGATTCTTTTTGACTTATTGTAATAATATTTTTGCTGTTAAATAAAATAATGTGATATCAATATGTAAATGCATACAATATAAATAATAATAATGATGATGAATATTGTGATATTAATAATTATCATCATCATCATCATCATCATCATCATCATCATCATCATTATCACAACAACAACAACAACAATAATAACAAATAATATAATTATATTTATTAATAATAATAATAATAATAATATTATTATTATTATTATTATTATTATTATTATTATTAGTAGTAGTAGTAGTAGTAGTAGTAGTAATAACAACATTTATTATGTTTTATGTATTGTAATAGTATTCTTGCTATTGTATTATAAAATGTTATTTTAATATGTAAACACAATATAATAATAATAATAATAATAATAGTAATAATTATAATAATAATGATTATGATGATAACTATCATAATAATAATTTTTATTAATCTTTTTTTATTTTAGTTTATTTATAAAAAAAATTGTAAAACCGTATTAAAATACATTTTAATACAGATTTTAACTTGCTGGGTATTGATTATAATTATGCCTATTAATATTAAATATAATAATATATAATGTTCTTTCCAAGGCTTTTTCTTTCTCTTTCGGAGGATAATGTCAATAGAGAGCAGCGTTCAGTCTCTCTGATGCTGTAGACTGTAGATATAGCCTTTAATGAAAGTCTATGGGATTAGACTTGTCAAAGTGCAGGCAAAAGTAATGGTCATATTAGTGTTGGCAAACAGCATTAACTAGCACTAGCGTGTTCCTCCAGGAGCCCTGCACTAGCCGTATGGACTCGTGGGAATGGCGATGAATGTTGTTTTGCTACAGTGATGATTAGCCTGGTAACATTAGCGCCGCGGCTTCATCACGGCTAATGGCGAAAAACAGCAGAGTTATTCTCTCTGTAAGCTGCGGTAATTGCTGAAATCATCGCCATCGCCCTCAGGTACTGTTACCGGTTATATCCAGTCGCAGGACTCATGATGAGGACACAATCTCAGTTTACACCAACCAGAGATACCAGCAGGAACAGCTTTTAATAATGGAGCCACATGCGTGTGCTCTTGTGGAATGCTGCTAGAGCCGTGTGTGGGTGATATACAGTTGATGTCAGAGTTATTAGCTGTTACCCTGTATATTTTCCCCCCAAATTATTCAACACATTTGTAAACATATTAGCTTTAATAACTCATTTCTAATAGCTGATTCTGATTCAAAGATTCTGATCTTTGCCATGATGACAGTTCATAATATTGCAATATAGGTTAGTTCTGAAAACATAGCCCTATATATATATATATATATATAAATATATATATTTCTGGAGATCGCGAATTATGTAGCTAGAGGTACATATGGCTGCATTTCATCTTTAAAACAAACGCTACAGGGCTGTTTGCGCTTACCAGCTGAGCGCTTACCTTTGCATGAACTGCTTTCCCGCAGTTACCAGTTTGACCAGTGGCTCACCATGTATGTCAGGGGACTTGAGACACAGAGCAGAGTTGACCACGTCAGGGTTCAAGTCCGTTGAAGAACAGTTCTAGGAAGCAGATAGGACAAAAACATAATCCATAAAATAAACAATTAAATAACAGAGTGAGAATGTGGTAAAATCTGAAAACGTGGTAAAAATCAGGCGAGGGCTTTTCTTTTTCTGGATTGCTTTTTAAAACTTGGTTGAGTTTAGGGAAATGGGGGGGCGGGTCAATCGGTGCTTTTGAAAAGACTATTGGTTGGCTTAAGGGAAGAAGGAGGGTGGATCTGTCAGTCAGTCTGTCTGTCAGTCGACATTGGTCTCTGGTGGATTTATATGAGAACAACAGGTATGAATGGCACTTGCGAGAGAAATTTGTGATCTGAAAAAGCGTACACAGTGGCTTCTGGTGGATTTGCGAAAAACAAAAACAGCAATAAAACGTACCTCCTAGAATGTATTTGGCAATCTCCAGAAATGTAAATAACAATACATTTTCAGAATCAGCCTGGGTTGATACTAGATATTTTTCAAGATTGTAGTATTCAGCTTAAAGTGCAATTTAAAGGCTAAACTAGGTTAACTAGGCAAGTTTGGGTAATTTGGTAAGTCATTGTATATCTGTGGTTTGTTCTGTAGACAATATAAATATATATATATAGATTAAGGGGGCTAATAATTTTGACCTTAAATTGGATTTAACAAAATCAAAATCTGCTTTTATTCTAGCCGAAATAAAACAAATAAGACTTTCTCCAGAAGAAAAAATATTATAGGAAATACTGTGAAAAATTCCTTAATAATTGGGCTAATAATTATGACTTGTATATATAAAATTTTGTTGTATTTTGTAATATTTTTGGGTAATAACTTAAACTTAAATATTTAAACATATTCCTAAAGATGTCAGGTGACCAAACTCTTATTTTAATAGACATAACTCTGTTTAATAAAACTAATTAGTTTAAATACACCAAAATTTTCAAAAGGGGCATACTCACTTATGCTGTAAATGTAAATGTATATTACACTCTTTTCTGATAATTGTGTGTTTTGATGTCTTTGAGGCAGAATGGTGTGTTTAAATATATTTTACATATTGAAATAAATAAGAGATGTGAACCTTTATTTTCCTCATGATTTGATTTAAGAACAATTTAGAGGATTTATTTTTTAAATCTTTCTTATTGTAACATTATGCATCTTATGTTAATTTGTTTGTGGTAGTTTTTGTCAGTAAAAACAATTGAAAATTGGAATAAAAATGCATTTAATAAATGTTTAACAAAAGCATTTATCCAAGAAATAATTTAGAAATTAAATAATTAACTGAAATGAAAGCAAGTACTTGTTTTCTTCTGTCGTTTGAAAAAATATCATAATACAACAAACATTTGCTAAAATAATAAATTGATTTTATTTTATGTTGCCAAAAAAGTTTGTTTTAAAATTATATTGTTATGTAGTTTTATATATATATATATATAATTTATTTCCCATACCAAGGCATACATTATTTCATCAAAAATACAGTAAAAATTGTGAAATATTATTGCATTAATGTTATTAAAATAACTGTTCAAAAGTAGTTTATAATTTAATTAATTAATTTATTCCAGTGATTTTAAAGAAAAATTTTCAGCTTCATAACTCCAGTCTTCAGAGTCTCGTGATCCTTCAGAAATCACTCAAATATGAATTATTATTATTATTATGAATATTATTATCATAATCATTATTATTATTATTATTATTATTATCATCACCATATTAATGGTAATTGTAATAAAAGCAATAATGACTGGAGTGATAATTTTATTTCATTTGATTTAATATACTAATATTAATATAAAAAAGATTAAATTATATTAATTATTGGCCTTTCATCTGTATACAGATTTCTATTTATAACTGAGTACGAATGTCCTCTTAATTATTGAATGCACAACTCTATCTATTTTTAATTCCGCCTAATGCACATCATTTTGTTGGTGTAGTGCAAAAAAGCTGTTTGTCCGGGAAATGCAAACAGAGGGAATTATGAAATATGTCCTTTTTATTCTGACCAAAATCACTTTGAGTGCACACACACTGTCTAATTACGATTTCCAAACTCATTACGAACCTCCCAGGAGGACGATCTCAGTCTTTGTGTGTAAGATCCTCATGTTTTCCCTTTTCCTGCACGCCACACCATAATTCTTGTTTATTTTATTTTATTTTTGTCAAATTCCTCGGTTTTAGGCAGTGCAGTTTTGAAAATCTGTCAGGTTTTTTTTGGGTTCTAAAAACTGCAAAAAACGAGGAAGTCAGAAAGCGGTGGTCTTTGAGGGATGTGTTGTTTACTCAAACAGCTCCAATCAGGGGGATTGTGGTAACGTGTGAGCGTGGGTGATGTCTGCCGTTTATGTGTGTGTTTACATGTAGAGATAATGATCTGTGCTGAACACTTTCCTCCGGTGCGTCTTCTCTTGTCCAGCACTGGAAGCGAGAACATCAAACCCTCATTCATGTTCACGCTCATGCAAAAAAATCCCTGTCCGCTTTCCAGCCGACCCGCGGGGAACATGCAATCACCAATACAGCTCCTGCTTTTTTTTTTTTCTCTTTTTTTTTTTTTTTTGAGGCTTGTTTGGCTTAAAGGAGCTACATGTTCCTTCAAGGTTAAACAGCGATTATGAGGCACCTAAAAGGTTTACAGCATGCAATTGAGTTGGATTAGCACATGTTTTTATTTACTTGGTTTGTCATTTAGTTTACATATATCTATATTTATAAATCCATCACTTACCATTAATTGATAAACTCAAAAAAAGATTTTTGCTGCTTGTTCAAATTAATCAACAGCACAGATTTTAAGTTTTTTGAGGGGGCAACTTAATTGTTTTATGTTCAATCCACTTAAATTTATGTAAATGTAAAAAAATTACGTTTTAAATTTAAGATTTGTGTTGGGACAACATGAAGACATTGTGTGGAACCCAACATTTTTTACAGTGTAGTTTGTCATGTATTTTCTGTTTAATTTTAAGTTACCAGGATCATTATAGTCACTACACTGAAAAAAAAGATTAATTTAATTACATTTTTGTAAGTTAAGTGTTGGCAAACAATTTATATGGGCTGAAATTTAAACAAACAAATGAAGTTGAACATTATTATATTTAATTTGTTTAAATTCAGGTACATATAAGTAGTTTGCAACCACTTACCTTAAATAAAAAAATAAACCAAATTACAGGGTTACTCTATGCAGATTTTGTAGAAGTGTAAAGTAATTGCTACTTGGTTTAAATCTGCAAGGTATACATTTTCTGATTTAAACGTTTCCCAAACAACAACATTACTCGCTGCTGAACTATCACAGTACGATGCATTGTTTGGGAAAAGAACATGTAGTGACAATAAATATACAGGGCTTGACATTATACATATATAAAAAAGCGAAATACATATATGTGTATATATATTTATATATACAGCACGTGTGCTTTTTAACAGTCGCGTACATCACATCACCTTTGCGTGCGAGTGATCATTCTCTTATTCAGTATTCACCTACTTTCTTTTGATTGCGCGAACACAATTCATTTGTCAGTTCTGCTGCTTCTCGATTCTAAGATCACATTTTCTTAAAACACTGTAAATCGTCTGGGAATTAGGTCAGAAGATTGCAATGCTACAGATACTATTATTCAAATAGATTTGTCAAATAAACATAACTTTAATGCTGCATGAACAAAAGTTGAAGGTCCTTCATTATTTAGGTATTATAGCCATATATATATATATATATATATATTTTTTTTTTTTTTTTTTGAGCTAAAACTGTAAAAAAAAATGTGTACTAAATAGTAAAACGGGGCGACACTGTAGGTAGCGTTGTCGCCTCACAGCAAGAAGGTTGCTGGATCGAGCCTCGGCTCAGTTGGCGTTTCTGTGTGGAGTTTACATGTTCTCCCTGCATTCGCATGGGTTTCCTCCAGGTGCTCCGGTTTCCCCCACAGTCCAAAGACATGCGGTACAGGTGAATTGGGTAGGCTAAATTGTCCATATTGTTAGAGTGTGTGTGTGGATGTTCCCCAGAGATGGGTTGCGGCTGAAAGGGCATCCGCTGTGTAAAAATGTGCTGGATAAGTTGGCGGTTCATTCTGCTGTGGCGACCCTGGATTAATAAAGGCACTAAGCCAACAAGAAAATGAATAAATAAATAGTAAAACACAAAAAATAATAAATACACTCATTTTTTTCTCATAGTGATAAAATTGTTAATTAAATTATAAATAAAATTGTTCTTATATTAATAAAACTTAATTTTGTTTATTTAAAATGAGCTGAAACAACACAATTCTGGAGATTCTGTAGGGGAAACGTAATTGTTTTATGTTTAATCTACTGGATTTAGTTAAGTTTTTTAGATTTTTAAGTAATTTGGATTTAGATTTTTCAGATAATTTAAAACAACTAAAAAGGTGAAGTCAGTTAAGCAAGAACTTTTTTTACAGTGTGCATTCAAAAAGGATATAAAGTCATAATTATTACACATGAAGAGATAGTGAGTTTTAATTAGTAATAATTTGTCTCAAAATGAGATGAAAAGTTAAAATGATTCCATAAACAACAATAACAATTACATAAAAATACCAAGAAAAAGCACCTGACAAGATCAAAAATCAAACACGTGGTCAACCTGCTGTCGATTTCATCTCAGTGCTATCCAGAGTTATTTCTTTCCTCTGGGTTTGCTATCTTTAAGACGAGGTAGTTAGAGCTGAAGGCTTTAAATGGGGCGTTTTATAGAAGAGAAGAAGGCGAGACAGCGAGACAGACAGCACCTGATTCAAAGCAACTGTTAAAGTGGCAGTAAATTCCTCAGTAAACTCCTGGGCGACCAGGAGACCCTTCAGACCTTTCACCAGCACAGGCTGACAATACCCAGACTGACTGACAGACATACAGCACCCTGCACTAATACTGACACCCTTAGAAAAAGCTGGAAAATTAAATATTGTTTAACTTTTAGATTTTTTGCTTAAAATATTAAAGTCTGCACAAACTGGAAGAGACTTTTATTTGAGTGTGTTGATGTAATATTGAGTAGGGGGCGGGGCTTTTGCATCATTGCCTCAGCATATTGAACAAAAAGGTTAAACAATTAAGACAATTCAATTGTTCACAACCTGCTTTGCTCATATTTATCAAATCTGCCAATAGCAGAAGTCACTGTATTGCCTTGATCACATCTTTTAGTGTTATATTTTTAGTGTACAATTAGAAGGCAGCAGCGGCCTGAAGCGGCTCAGCAGGAAGTCTTCCGTTTTAACCGTGGCAACAGCGTCAGAGTCACGTGACTGGGGCAGGAGGGGTTGTTGTGTGGCTCATTCCACTGAGGGGCAACAATCTGGCGTGACAAAACTGGGGCAAAGAAGCAGGGCAGCGAAGGGGAAAAGGGGGGGTTGGGGTAAGAGAGATGGGTCTTGACAGGACCATGAGGTCAGACACAACCATAGGAGATAAAGGGTCAGAGGTTAAAACAACTTTGCTGCAAGATTCAAACATGCATCGTACATATGAGCTTAAAGAGATGGTCATTATTTAGTGTAAAGATCGTTACCCAATGCACAACACCAAAGATAATTTAAGCTAGTATTTTGATTTCGTTACATACATTTAAAAAATACAGTTGAATTATTAGCCCCTCTTTGATTTTTTTTCTCTTTTTTATAAAATATTTCCTAAATGATGTTTAACAGAGCAAGGAAATTTTCACAGTATGTCTGATAATATTTTTTCTTCTGGAGAAAGTCTTATTTGTTTTATTTCGGCTAGAATAAAAGCAGTTTTTATTTTTTAAACACCATTTTAAGGGCAAAAATATTAGCCCCTGTAAGCAATTTTTTGTTTTAGACTGTCTACAGCAGGGGTTCTGAAAGGGGGGGTCGGGACCCCTCGAGGGTCGCCTGGTGATTTAAAAAAATCTATTTATTATTATTAAATCATATAAGAATGTCCATATTTTATCCATAACCTACTGAAGAGAAAAATATAGTCGTTTATAATTACTATATAGTTACTATAGTAGCTTATAGTTACTAGTTCTATTGGATTGCGACCCCAGTGGTAATTACATTATATTAAAGACACAGCAATAGCGTCAGATGCAGCAGATTGATTTTATAACACCAGGTTAAAGTTTCTGGCCCATTTACCGCACTGACATTAAACGAAGAATATCCCTGGGTGTTTTGGTGTGTGTGTGTGACATTGCATGCAAGGTTTCTGTATTCATAACCAGGATATTGGGGGTCGCGAGTCACTGGCATCGTCATATTAGGGGTCGCAGGCTGAAAAGTTTGGGAACCTCTGGTCTACAGAACAAACCATCGTTAAACCTGCCTAATTACCCTTACCTGCCTAGTTAACCTAATTAACCTAGTTAAGCCTTTAAATGTCACTTTAAGCTGTATAGAAGTGTCTTGAAAAATATCTAGTCAAATATTATTTACTGTCATCATGGAAAAGATCAAATAAATCAGTTATTAGAAATGAGTTATTAAAACTATTATGCTTAGAAATGTGTTGAAAAAATGTCCTCTCCGTTAAACAGAAACTGGGGGACAAAAACAAACAAGGGGGCTAATAATTCTGACTTAAACTATATATATTTTTGCTGCTTGTTCAAACTATTCAAAATGAGCTGAAACAGCACAAATCTGGAGTTTTTTCGGGGGGACAATGGAATTGTTTTATATTCGATACACTTAAAACTGTAAAATCATTAAGTTAATTTAATTGATTTGTGTTAGGAAGACATGAAGAGATTCTGTGGAACTCAATCAAGCATTTTTTAAAGTGTACACTCAGTTTATTCACAATGTCTCAACACAAATCGATTCAGTAAATGTAACGAATTTTAGTAGATTGAACAACAATTAAGCTTCCCCTAAACAATCTCCAGAATTATGTTGTTTCAGCTCATTTTAAATGAACAAGCAGCTAAAATTACTTTATGAGTGATATTATTATCATTAATATGTTTTACTATTTAGTAAAGATGTTTATTTTTTATTAGTTTCAGTTTACAGTTTAGTAACACCAGTTGTTTTTTCAACCACATTACTTGTAGTATGGACAAAAACAGCGTACATATTTTCAAAGACTCATTCATTCAATCGTTTTCCTTTAGCTTTGTCTCTTTATTAATCTGGAGTCACCACAGCGAAATGAACCGCCAACTTATCCAGCCTATGTTTTACACACTGGATGCCCTTCCAAGGATGACCTTCCCTTCCAGCTGCAACCCCGTACTGGGAAACTCCCACACACTCTCATTCACACACATACACTACAAACAATTTTGTTTATCCATTTGACCTATACCACATGTCTTTGGAGTGTGGTGGAAATCAGAGCACCTGGAGGAAACCAACACGGGGAGAACATGCAAACTCTAAAAAAAAATGCCGGGACTTGAAACAGTTCTTTCTTTCTTTCTTTCTTTCTTTCTTTCTTTCTTTCTTTTTTTTTTCATCACTGTTAAAAATAGCTGGGTTTATTACAATTTAACTGTGTTCGATTTGTGTTGAGACCGAATTAGGAAGTTAAGTTAACTTATTAGTTTTTACAAATTTAAGAACATCCAACATATAACATTTTAACGTTTATAACATTTTTTCCTTCACTCTCGTCAATTGGTGAAGTTTATTCCTTGCCACTGTTGTCACTGGCTTGCTTGGTTGGAACTCGTGGAGCTGCGTATTGATGGATTTGCTCTTCACATTGTAAAAGCGCTATATAATTAAATATGAATTGAATTGAAGTTAACAATTAAGTTGTCTCAAAAGAAAATCAAGAATTGTGTTTTCAGCTTATTTTAAATAAGTACACTGTAAAAAATGTTGGGTTCCACACAATTCCTTCATGTTATGAATTATGAGTATGTTCCGTTTTCCTTTATGCTTTTATAATTACAGGAGCGTGAATTTTATTTACGCACAAAATATTTATGATAGCCATTTTTTTCCATAGGATCGTAGTATATTATAGTATATTAGTATTTTTAAAAATTGTACTTCATAATTAAATTAAACTTGACGCTTATGAAATCTCATAACTTCTAGAATTTCTAGTTTCTTTCATATTTTTTACTTTTCATTTATTTTTTTGTAGTACTTTCATATTAGGAATTTTGACTTTGTATCTCATGCCACTGATCTGAACTGCTGAAAGCTGAAGATCATCGTGTTAAACTATATTTGAAACATTTTCCGACTCAAGTCTTGTTCTTGATTCATCCGTCTTCTCAAACACAGATCTCTAAAGCAGATTTGGGACTTAAACTAGCTTAATAAGAGTCCCCATGCAGCGAGTGATTTTCAGTCGTAAGAACAGATAATCTATTAATAAAACCATTTAATCTGACAAAAGTATTCAGCAGGCCATAATAAGCCATAGCCAATCATCCGAGATGGTGTCCCATTTGTTATTTGTACAAAAAATAATAATAGCTGCAAACCTGCCATTCGCTCTACATACTGTAGCTGAGTGATCATTTTCCATTTATCCGTTCAATTTAATGGTCAAATCGTGTTAGTTTTATTGCGGTGCGTCTCTTGGATGAATGAAAGATGGAAAACATCATTGTCAGGGTTTCAAATGAAGAGGATTTCAGCCAGCTGCGGAAGAAAACAGAGACTTTTAGGATCTCTAAAATGAAATGTTTATTTACATGTAAATTGGTTTATTACAATTACTTTTACTTTGTTATTTCCGACATTGAACAATAAGCACAGATATTATATTAATGAACCAGTTAATCTTGCAAAACTCTGTGGCAGACCATAAGTCTTTTAAATGTATATAGTTACTGAAGTTTGCCCTGCCCGCTTGCGTTTTTTTAGGAACTTCTTTGGTATTGGTGCGTCAATCTTATTAATGCTGTTATTCAAAAAAAGGTCGTGATTCGCACTCAATTGCTTCGTACTGTTTTTTATTTTCTTACATTTTACGGGTGATTAAAAGACACAGACGTTTCGGCACAAAGTCTTCCTCAGTGTGTCTCAGTGAAACGTCTGTGTCTTTTAATCACCCGTAAAATGTAAGAAAATAAAAAACAGTACAAAGCAATTGAGTGCGAATCATGACCTTTATTTAAATGTATATGACATAATGTAATTTTGACTTTATATAATTATGAATAGATTTTATCTCATAAGTTTGGTGTTTATTATAAGTTTTGATCTCAAAATTCTGATTTTTTATTCTGATAATTATGACTTGATCTCATTATTTTTTCAACCCAAGCTCATTCTGAAAACGTAGTCCCGCGGACGTTTCTGGAGACAGCGGAATACGTCCCGGGGGGTACATACGGCTGCGTTTATTTTTTTTCAAGCGAACGCTGCGGGGCGGTGTGACGCTGTTCCCTTTCGCGCTTGCCTTACCTCCTTGTGGAGGGCTTCCCCGCTGCAACCCGTTTGTCCACTCAGCTCAGCGTGTACGTCGGCAGGCTCGAGATGCAGAGAGGAGTTGACCACGGCGACCGGTTTCGAGTCCGGGGAAGAGCAGTTCCAGCAATCAGGAAAGACAAAAACAGAATCCTAAAAATTAAATGAACGAGTTTCGTGACCGGGTGAGAACGTGACGAAATCCGAAAACACAGTAGAATAAAAAAATCAGGGCTTTTTTTTTTTGGACGGCTTTTGTGAACTGTTGCTCGGGTTTAGGGAAGCAAGCGGGCGGGTCGATCGGTAAAATTGATTGGGTTCAGGGAAGGAGGAGGGCGAGTCAATCATCCGGTCAGTCGTACAGCGGCCTCCGGCGGGTTCACGCGAGAACAGCGCAGGCCCGAACCGCGCTCGCGAGAGGCGTCTGAGGTGCGAAAAAGCACGCAACATCGGCCTCTCGCGGATTCGCAAAAACAAAAACTGCAGCCGTACGGGACGTATTCCGCGGTCTCCAGAAACGCGGGACTATGTTTCCACAATGAGCCTGGGTTGTATTTTTTTTAATTTTATTTGTTTTTCATAGTTTTTTTGTAACTATAGACTGGTGAACGTTCATAACAATCATGTAAACAATTCATCTTGTTGCTTGATTTTTTGATTCAGGAAAATCAATGCAATATTTCAGAAGACGCACAATTGCACCCTGTGCTGTAACAGAAAAACATGATGGGGAAGCGTTTTGTGCCATAAATTGGGTAAAATTCTGTCAATGGATGGAAGTGCTGCACAATCAAAGTCAGAATATTATGTCAATGGCATGGAAGTCTTGTCATAAATAAACAGTATAACAATAGCTGTGTCGGAAATCACATGATATTGAGTATGTACTTATGTTCTTATGAATACAATGAGTCAGGACACCCACTTTACATACTGTATTTGACATACAGTGCATCCGGAAAGCATTGACAGCGCTTCACTTTTTCCACATTTTTTTATGTTACAGCCTTATAAGAGTCATGTAATGTATTACAATTCTGAGACAGTATTGTAAAGTAAGAGATTACTTTATAATAACCGTTAACAAGTCATTTGTAATGCATTACAGTTTGGAAGTAACTTGGACAACACTGCTGCTTGCCATTTGCTATTGGCTTTGGGTCTGCAGAATGATGGATTTCCATTTATTCTTTCAATTTAACGGTCAAACCATGTTCATTTTATCACCATGCGTCATATGCAGCTTGCGATATTCTGAGTTTTACCTACACAAAGATGATCTCATCTGACTGGTGAATAATGCGATGAGTGAACACAGATTTCGGCGTCCCATGAGAGGTCAGATAAAGGCATCTGAGCGAGCGACTGACAGCAGAAGAGGGAAATCCCTGAGTCAAACACTCACGCCATGCGGCTTTCTGCCCAGCAACTAACCCTTTCAGCTCCAGGCTGTACTGCAGACACAGGCGGGACTCTGCGTGTCCCGAGGAGGAGACGAGAGACTGTTTTTAGTGTGTTCATCAGCATGAGCTAATACGCGGTACGGCTGGGCGTTCATGCATGCAGGCGTTCTACAATGCACTCATGCAATGGCATTTAGCATGGCGGGGTTAGAGAGTACTGTGGGGCAGCCGGCCAAATGGAGTAACAGAAGTGGACTTTGACAAGACGACCTACTGTTAGAGGAGACCGAGTCTACTGTGCCAGACTCAAACTTTATTTAGAACTAACACCAACAACAGGCATAAGCCAAAAGACATGGTGGAGGGTGTTTGTTTGACTGTGCTTCACTTGATTCAGATCTGAACAACAGATGCACCAACATCAACAAATGTAGAAATACAGTGCTGTATGTAGATAGATGGTTGGCATCATCTCTTCAGGAGCCATAAATGAGACAGCTCAACCTCCTTTAGTAGACTTTGCTATTCTGGGACCACCAGAAACACTGAGTTTTGAGATATTAAAGACCGTGTTAGATTGTAGAGACAAAGAAGGTCGGTTAGATAAACAGCAGCTAAATTATTTAAAGCTTTATAGGTAAGAATCAATATTTTAAAATCAATATGGAACCTAACAGGCAGCCAGTGTAAGGAGGATAAAATTGCGGTGATATAATCATATTTTCTTGACCTAGTAAAAACTCTGGAAGCTGCATTTTGCACTAAACGGAAGTTTATTAACAGACAATAAGCTATTTTTTATCCCTTTTCTATAAGGTAATTTTTTCGATAGTCTACAGAACAAACATCGTTAAACAATAACTTGCCTAATTACCCTAACCTGCCTAGTTACCCTAATTAACCTAGTTAAGCCTTTAAATGTCACTTTAAGCCGTATAGAAGTGTCTTGAAAAATATCTAGTCAAATATTAATTACTGTCATCATGGAAAAGATAAAATAAATCAGTTATTAGAAATGAGTTATTAAAACTATTATGCTTAGAAATGTTCTGAAAAAAACTCTCCGTTAAACAGAAAATGGGAAAAAAAATAAACAGGGGGGCTAATAATTCAGAAGGGCTAATAATTCTGACTTCAGCTGTACATAACTTTGTTTAGTAATAATAATACAAAAAAGTACTAAATAAATTCTTGCTTGTTTTCTTCTTTAATACCAAAGAACATGCACCATAATAATAGGTCAAATTACATTTAGCTTGAGGCAAATTTAAAGGTGCTGTAGGTGATCTTCCATATTGCTAACAGCTTAGCATAAATCTCTGAATCACAGTCCCTCCCTACCGTCTAGAGCCACACCTACTTAAACACGAGCACAGCAAAAGAACCCTCTCTCATGTGTTATCTATGCTCTAAAAGGTCCCTTATGAAACTGAAAATACTCTTATCAATCTTTCATCTGAAGATTTTAGTGGCTGAACAACACTTCTGTGAAGATATAACCCATTGGTAACAACAACATCTAACGTTACATCAGCTTTGCGTGAAGCTAAAACAGTTTTAAAACAGAACATTACCTGTCTAAGAGAAATCCTTTAGACATTGTGTCATCCTTTCTCCAGCGTGCGAAGGTAACTCCAATACTGATTTAGGTTTTTAAAAAGTTTTGATTCAGCATATTTTTACCAATCGCGCGCATGCTCTCTCTCGTGAACGCGCAGCGGTCGGTGGAGCTGCGTACAAACGGCTGCGCAGTTGTTCAAATCTGCATTTGCTGACAGACAGATTGGGCTACTCATCGGAATTATGGGAGATGTCGGTCCGACTCTATTTAATTGGATGAACATTTTTTAGTTTTATGCCTTACCCAGAATATAAAAATACATATGAATACATTTAGATCATTTACTTTAATCATTACTATTAGACTGTGAAGAGACTTTCAACCAGCACAACAAAAAATGCTTCTAAAGACTTTCACCTACTGCACCTTTAATTAGAACAGCTGAAAAACAGTGCAGTAAACATGACTTGATTTCTTCAGAACATAAAACAATAACATTAACATTAATTAAGCCTGTGGCTTTTTTTGTGTATTTCATCCTTTAAAGTTTTTAAACTATGAATACATTAGTTCAGTTGAACTTGTTTGTATATTTTTTTGTTAAAATTGACAAATAAAATCAACAAAATAATCATAATAAAATCAACCATTGATACAAAGCTTTTTCAATGGGATTCATTCATAAAATAAATTTTATGTATTACTCTAAAAAATGCAACACAGGCTCATTCTGAAAACGTAGTCCTGTGAACATTTTTGGAGACTGCGAATTAGGTAGCCGGAGGTACGTGACTGCATTTTACTGGGGGGCGTGACGCCATTCCTTTTCGCGCTTACCGGCTGACCACTTACCTTCGTGTGGTGGGCTTTCCTGTCGCAATCAGTTTGTCCAGTTAGCTTGTCGTGTACGTCGGTGGATTCAGAGAGGAGTTGACTACAACTCCTGGTCGCCCAGTCAATCATTCAGACAGACAGATGGTCGGTCGACAGCGGCCTCTCGTGGGTTTACACGAGAACAGCGAGTGCGCAAGCGTCACTCGCAAGAGACATTTAAGATCGCAAAAGCACACAGTGGCCTCTCATGTGCTCACAAAAACAAAAACTGCAAAAATACGTACCTCCCTGGACATATTTCGTGGTCTCTAGAAACATCCACGGGACTACGTTTTCAGAATCAGCCTGGGTTGAAAAAATGTTGTAACCCAATGTTAGGTCATATATGGACAAACACAGCATTGGGTTAATTTTTTCATTGACATTTGAATTACACTTTACACTTACATAGTTGTGTTTCTCCATATTTGACCCAACTTTGCGTTAAAGCAACCCAGCATTTTTTAAGAGTTATCCAATTTCTAAACTAGAGTAATTTTTAGCAACACATCAGCATAAGGATCTTTCACTCTGATCTCTTTACATTCAGAAACCCATGTCCTCCATCTATAATCTCCTAATTAAAACACACAGTGGCTCATCTCAACCCCATCTCTCTTCTTTTCACCACTTGCCATCATTTTAAAGAGAATTTTACCTGCTAATTATCCAGATATCTTTCTTTTTCATTGTGTGATATGGATTGTTCTCCCCACACACACTGAATATCATGATTCGTTGGATTTACACGATTTTTTTAAGGTAAGTGGATGGAAACAATTTATAAGGACTGAACTTAAACAAACAACCTAAATGTAGTAATGTTCAACTTAAATTGTCTGTTTAAATTCAGCCCATATAAATAGTTTGCAACCACTTACCTTAAAAGAACTGAGTAAATCCTTCGAATATTTTTTTTGTGCCCACTGAAGCAGTGCTATTTGCATCTCTGTGTGTGGGAGATCGAAACTAGCATTTGAAAGCCTTGTGTGCATTTGTTTTCGCACCTCGTCTCATTTGTGCTCTCCTTCTTTCCTCCCGCCTGTGTGGCATCCCGGGGTTTCTGTCTGTGCTCGAGTGAGCATGTGTACCCAACACATGTATTTACCGCGGTACCAGCCGTCATTCTCATGTGTGCAGAGTGTCAGAAGCGTACTGGAGGCCGCTGTTCATTTGGCCTGGAGTGGCACAGGTCTGCTGCTCCTCATTAGACACGTCACCCAGACTCGGACCTCCTGACAGCCGCCACAAGAACCTATAAGGCCTGTCTCTTCTTTTTAGAGGATTCGGGGTAATTTGCTGCCTTCTGCAGAGGCTGTTTACCGCGGGCAGCATTCCAGTGGAGGAAACGGTGCTGGTTAGATGGTGTCACTGGTGCGAGGAATAAACCACAGAGGCTGAGAGTCATTTGCACATGTCTTTTACAGAGAGAATTATCTGATTGTAGTAGTTGTGTTGAACACCGGGAGCTCCTGAAAGGGACACTTCACCCACAAATGACAATTCTGTCATCATTTGCTCAGAAAATGATGTCATCCTCATGTAACTTCAGGAATGCGGGGGTTTATTCCTTCTGTGAATCGCAAACGGACAGGTTAAGGAGGGAGATTAGCTGTTTGTATCAGAATAACAATTAGTAAATGAATAAATGAATGAATGATTGAATGAAGAAATGAATGATTGAATGAATGAATGAATGAATGAATGAATGAATGGATGAATGAATGAATGAATGAATTTTAAATGTACTTTATTTAATCAACTTATTTTACTTTCTTAAAAAAATAATATTAATAAAAATAATAAGAAATTGTATCTTTATTTATTTATTTATTTATTTATTTATTTATTTATTTATTTATTTATATTTTTATTAAATTATGTCAATTTTTAATACTCTACCGGCCAATAGTTTGGGATCAGTACAATGGATTTTTAAAATTTATTTATTTATTTATTTATTATAGTTTTTTTTATTCATTTATTTATTCATAATTTTTATTTTTCATTTGTTATTTTTATTTATTTATTTATGTATTATTTAATTTTTATTTATTGATTTTATTTTATTTTATTTTAATTATATTTTATTCATTCATATTTATTTATATGATCAAAAACAAAGTAAAATTACAGCAGAAATGATAGTAATTTCTAAAAATGTAAAAACTATTAACCTTCCTGTGAAATTTGCTGTTTAACGTAGATTAGGTTTTTTCAGCACATTTCTTAAACGTCATAGACGTTTTGCTAGAAATTAGTATTATATTCATTTATATTTGGTAAGATATTAGTATTTAGTCTAACTGCAATATAAAGGTGTAACTAATAAGTTTACCTAGGCAAGTTTAGTTATACTATATTAATAATAATACAATAATAATACTATATTGGCACTAAAATATTATTATTATTATTATTATTTTATTATTATTATGTTTTTAATCATTTTATTTGATAGATAGATAGATAGATAGATAGATAGATAGATAGATAGATAGATAGATAGGTAGGTAGGTAGGTAGGTAGGTAGGTAGGTAGGTAGGTAGGTAGGTAGGTAGGTAGGTAGGTAGGTAGGTAGGTAGGTAGGTAGGTAGGTAGGTAGGTAGATAGATAGATAGATAGATAGATAGAAAGATAGATAGATAGATAGATAGATAGATAGATAGATAGATAGATAGATAGATAGATAGATAGATAGATAGATAGATAGATAGAATTAACCATCAAAACAAGCTTTTAATAGTATTTATTTAAATTAGAAATGTTATGTATCTCATGTTTGCACTGTGTTTGAGAGCAGGACATAATGGTCGGCACACTTTCTTAAGGGGATCTGTGTGCCTAATCTGTATACTTTACAAACCACGTCCATCTCCCGCCTCCCACTTAGTGTTGTTTGTTTAGTGGAATCTCTCTTTTTGTCTCTGGCTCCTCATCTTCATGCTTGTTTCCGCTGCTCTGCATTCAGCCGGTGTGCCGTTCGCGGTGGCATGGAGAGGAGAGGTTGAACAGCAGTTTGAAATGTGAATTAGAGGGGAGAGGGGTGTGCAGGAGCTCTCAGAGGCCAGGAATCAGTAAACCACGCTTTCATTTCATGACATTCTCTCGCTCGAGTGTGTCTGGTAAACACATGCACAGAATACAGCACAGGAATCACAAAGCTGCTCGAGGTACTGCTGGCTTTGGCATACGTGTCTCTGTGACAGCAACATATTTACAATACATGCTTTTGTTTAATAAGCCGCGTTTACTATGTAAAATTATTCATTGATTCTGAGCTGAAGATAAATGTTTACGTATGGCGCTAAGTTGAGTCAATGAGATGGACAAAAATGAAACTATGAGCCCTTTTTAAAGCTTGTGAATATAATAATGGTAAGGATATTCAAATTAAAGATTGACATCTGTCAAGGGCGTTAAATTGGCATGGATGGAAGGGACGTGTCCCCACCAATATCCACCAATTACTGAAATGTCCCTAACAATAATTAAATCGACTTTAAAATAAAATCATGTTCCATCAACCCTTAGTAACCTACACATGCACATAGTCAAGTTTACTATGAGTTCACCGTATTAACCAAAGTTGTGCAAATTTGATTTCGTTTTTGGCCTCCATGATTATGAAAAATTATCATCGGGATAAAACAGTGAAATGGCGTCACACACCTCTGTAAATTTCTTTACATTCACACCTCCTCAAAGTCTGACTGCTATAATGTCCTGTAAACTTTTGCAGCATGAGACAGGATATATATTAATTCTATTTTATATTTTTTAATTTATATATATATATATAGATCTGCAGCCATATCGCACTGCTACATGTATATGTATATATATATATATATATAAATATATAAATATATATATATATATATATATATATATATATATATATATATATATATATATATATATATATATATATATATATATATATATATATGTATGTATGTATGTATGTGTGTGTGTATATATATATATATATATATATATATATATATATATATATATATATATATACATGTAGCAGTGCGATATGGCTGCAGATCGGCACTGGTGGCATTGACTCGAGTGCTTTAGTGTCCCACCAGTGACGATATACAGCCATATTATACTGCTGCGTGTCAAATTGCATTTTTACAATAGTTCGAGGTCATCGTGTATATAAAAAAGAAAATCAAACACAGAAATTCTCAAAAACCGTTGCTCATTCACTAATGTCACTTTAGAGCTAGTATTTGAATGACTCTCTAGCGTTATGTCTAAATTGAAGACAAAACATGTGATTTTGTCGACATTTTAAGATTATAAGGCTGAACGGCGTGAAATGCCATCAGTCTACAGAGATTTCCCAGTATTTCTCTGTTGCAACTGGGAGATCAAAAAAATTTACCTCGAAAAAGCCAAAGGAAAGCAAACACTACCAGATTACTATGGTTTAAATACAGCACTACAACATACAAAAGAGAGAGAGATCAACTTAGAATGTCACTAACTGTTCTGTAATGATTTGATTAGCTACGTACGCTAAAAAATGCTGTTTTTCCTCCCCTTAGGATGTATTATGCGATGTCTGTCGCCATCTTGTGGCGGAACCATCTTTGCTCTGCTCAATATGACAGGCTGATGGCTGCTAATGCATGATTTTAGCCCCGATTTTGACTCGCCGACAGGTTTTGAGAAATCGCAGACAAATATCTGAAACCACAGGCAAATCAGTGCTCGTGCACGTGAGTGACAATCACACAGTGTTAACTATCAATGACGCGATCTGAGAGAATCGCCAATGAGTTGCTAATGCCTGTGAGATATTTGGCGTGCTAAATATCTGGGGCTGTCGCCGATTCAAATCATGCTGTGTGAAATGAGTTTTGATTAAATATAACATCGACGATCGCCTACAGCCAATGAGAGAGCAGCATTCGCTTGTGTGTTTGTACCTGCAGGCCAGCAGGAGGCTGGGGGAGAAGTTAAAAGCGCTCATTTTCAGTTTATTTGGACCCAAGAAATGAAGGAACAACTAGTGGAGGTTTGACAGGAGCACCCGTGTCTATTTGACGTTTCATACATAAAGTTAAAAAAGATAGTTGAGGGGAAATTGCTGATTCCCTTTAAACCCAGATGAGCAAATATGTACATTTTCTACCTCATTAAAGGCTTCTTTTTTGTTATGTAATTAATAACAAAGATATACTACGTTTTTTTTGGCTGTGAGACAAAGTTTGGACGAAGTTTTTTGTGATTTTCCCTATTGTAAAGTCATGCAATGTGAAAACCCCTGTCACCGATCCATCTTGCAGTGTAAACAAAGCAGCGACAAAACACAAGCCCAGATAGTCGTGCAGTGTGAAAACATCTGTGACACGACGACTTTCAAAATGATGCAGTCTGAACTCGGCATAAAACGTTGAATCTCAGAAATTATGAATAATTAAAATAGGCACTATCCTGATACATAAACTGCATAGTTGCAATCTAAACAACTACATTACTGTCTAAAATAGTCTTAAAAGTAGATTATGTTGTCCAACAGCTGCAATATTTGTCAAACTGTAGTTCTCTGCTTGCCAATCGTGTGGGCGGAGTAATACACAAGGGTGAAGAGGCTGTTCCACTGCTGATGTTAATTTAATATCTCATATCTCATCAGCCAATCAGATTCAAAAACCAGACAGAATTGTTGACTGTTATAAAATATACATGAAAATATGATTTAGTAAGTTTAAAAACAACAGAAGTCTATGCAGATTCTCCTCATTTTACTGAAACAATGCTTAATCTTAATATAGCATTGAAAATACATACATATATATATATATATATATATATATATATATATATATATATATATATATATATATATATATAAATATATATATATTGAGGATAGAAAATATTGTTTAGCCACTATAAAATCAAAAGAAAGCTCTGTGGATCATCCCCACAATCCACTGAAACCAAGCATTTGTGTATGTGCTATAAAAACATGTTTTTCCTCACACTGGAATAATGTAAGCACCGCTAATGAATAACGTTCTGTCATTCTTATCTTAATCCGTGTTTCTCCTTTGTGTCTGTTTGTTCTGCAGGAGCTGAGCATTGTTTCCGTAATTTCAGTTCCCCAACCGGAGTGATCGAGTCTCCGGGTTTCCCTGACAAGTATCCACATAATTTGGAGTGCTCCTTCATCATCATCGCTCCTCCTCAAACCGAGGTCACTCTCACCTTCCAGACCTTCGACCTGGAGAACGACCCTCTGCTGATGGGGGAAGGAGAGTGCAAATACGACTGGCTCGACGTCTGGGACGGCCTGCCACAAGGTTACTGGCTCTTCTTCATACAGTATATACTGTATCTGTATACGTTTCTACAGAGTTGAAGTAAAAATTATTAGACCTTTTTTCTTTTTTAAATATTTAACAAGTCTTATTGGTTTTATTTTGGCTAAAAAAAAAGCAGTTTTTATATTTTTTAAAACCATTTTAAGATCATTTAAGTACCCCCCCCCCCCCCCCCCCCCCGATAGTCCACAGAACAAACTATTGTTATGCAATTGATTTGCCTAATTTCCTTAATTTGCCTAATTAACCTATTTAAGCCTTTAAATGTCACTTTAAGCTGAAGTCTAGTAGCTTAAAAAATATGTAGTAAAATATTATATACTGTCATCATTGCAAAGATAAAAGAAATCAGTTATTATATATTATAAAGGGGGGGGTAATAATTCTGACTTCAACTGTATCTGCCTGTTTGTCAGTTTACAGTGTAAAAGCTCAGCCTAAGCCTGACAATATTAAAGGCACAGTATGTAATTTTTACCACTAGAGGGCGTGTATTCACAACAAACAAGGGCATAGTTTGATGACTGAGTGTGTAATGGGAAGTTACGGTTTTTATTACATCCCATGGGACTCCTGCAGAAATCATGTTCATGGATGAACAAAAACTTTTAAAGCCTATTATTATAGTGTTATAAAAAGCTAAAAGCCATCAAAGCAAAATAAGAGTGATTGCTGATGCGAGACACGAAAGCAGCGGAACTTTTATTATGCAACCGCTTCAGTTTCTTTAATAAACTTTTGATTTCACACAGATTTTAAGCAACATACTGTAACTGTTTTGGAAATTGATAATAATAAAAAAGAAAAGCAATTAGAAAAGAAGTAAAATAATAAATACATTTTAATAAATAAAAATATAATAAATTTTTTTACAGAAAATCAGCATATTACAATGATTTCCTACAATCTCAGAAAAAATGGTATAATGTTGTACCGAAGAAAGTACAAACCCTTGTCACTGGGGTACTACCTTTTTATTGGGCAGAAGTGTACCTTAAGACAAAGAAACTAATTTGTATCATTGCTGTTTGTACCTTTAAGGACATGATATACACCAAGGAAACCCAAAATTTGTTTTTTAAAACCTGCAGATACAATATAGTACCTTCATCAAAGGTACAAATCTGATTCATGAAGGTACCACTACAGTGACAAGACACTTTGTACCTCAACAGTGTCAAAAGTGTTCCTTCAAGAACTATTTAAAGGCTTTTTCCTATTTCCAAAATGGGTCAATTTATTTTTATTAAATATTTATAAAACACATTTATTAAACAACGTTTTAGTTTACAAATAAAAGTTTTTTTTGTGTGAATAAACATTTTCAATTTACAATAAAGAATAAAAGTACTTTACTTTCTTTATGCATATGCCTTTAAATAATGATTCATATTTTAATATTATTTATAAAATCACTTTGCCTTTCCAGTAATATTTATTTTTATAGGTATTGTAATAAAGGAGTTGTTCAACACTTTTGTGCCTTTTTATGAGAAGAGGTCTTTTCTGTACCATAAAAGTAGACCCACACGGTATCTGCACGCGCATAATTCTGCAGATTTCTGGAGATTTTTAGCCATTATTAATTCTATTTATTTACTTGAGTAAATGTGTAAATATGAATTTATTCAGATTTTATTCAGTAATTTATTACTTTTTATTTTATATATTAAGGTTTTAGTTATGATACTCCGCTGGATACTCCCAAAATAGAATCTGCAGATTCTGCTTATAAGATACAACTTTTACAAAGGTGCAAAACTGTTCCTTAAGTAACCACTGTGTACCTTTTTTTCTGAGAGTGTAAGGCTAATTTAACAGTTTTTTTTTATTACAATAAATGCAACCTTGGTATATTTTTCTTATACTTTATACCATGTGATTTTTTTCCTCCTTAAGTCTATCCTCTTTCCTTCTTACAGTACAGTATGTCATATAAAATTCCACAGATATTCAGACAAGTAGGTTTATGGTATTATGAACTACTTGCACATTAACCTAAATTTCCCATCTCACACGCTTTCAGTCTGGAATCAGACTCTTGTCGTGCTGACATCTCGGGATCATAGGAGCAGTGTAGAGGGACAGTAAATCAGGGATAAGTAGGGAAGAAATCAGAGGAATACTGTGAGGAAAGCTCGTAATCCATGGAGCAGAGGGAATTTGAAGCACGCAATGCCTCAGCAGATCCACTTCACAGCTCTGTAGCCGATCTCAGATCAGCTTATTTCTCCTCTCCAACATTTCCTTGTGTTCAGTGGGACCCTTGATCGGACGATACTGTGGCTCGAAGATCCCTCCAAAGATCCAGTCCTCCACGGGCCTTCTGTCGCTGTCCTTCCACACTGACATGGCTGTGGCCAAAGACGGATTCGCAGCCAGATATAACATGACCCACAAGGAAGTTAGCGACAGTAGGTGTCATTTATTTATCTTTTTATGTATATTTTTTGATTGCGTCAACACTTTTTAACACCTTTAAAGGTCTCATGAAATTAAAATAAAGTTTCTTAGAGGTTAGTATCACCAAAACAGAGGCAAAATTCATGTTTAGACAATATAAAACTGCTATAAACATGTATGGCTTGTAGTTTGTCACTTCCGCCAAAATGGATCAACGGTTTTATTCAAGTCACCTCATCCTAGAGCTGGGGTGGCCAACCCTATTCCTGTAGAGCCACCTTCCTGCAGATTTTAATTGCAACCCATATCAAACACACCTGCCTGTAATTATCACGTGGTGTTCAGGTCCTAATTAATTGGTACAGGTGTGTTTGATATGGGTAGCAACTGAAATCTGCAGGAAGGTGGCTCTCCAAGAACAGGGTTGGCCACCCCTGTCCTCGAGTTTCTCATCAGATCATGACCAATCAAATGCTCTCTAGTATCTGCCATGCCCCGCCCCCTGCAAGACGCTTCTCGTTTGCTTTTCATTTGGTGCACCTGAGCTCAACCGTGCACTCTGGCTGTTTCTCAATTCCAAGAACGCAGAGAACGGACTTGCATTCTTGTAGAGACCGTTCCTGCCAGGTGTCCTCGGAAGAATGAACTCAGAAGACCACGAGGGCAGAGAACGCATCCTTTGAGAAATGAGATGCTGCGTTCTTCCTGATGGTCATGTGACCTTCACGCGTTTTAAATAGAAATTATTTAAACATTACAGCACTCATACAACGATTTATTGTTTTCCCCCTCTTCAAAATATATACTTTGCATAAAAACATTATAGATATACTCTGCACAATATAAATAAAACACATTTTAATATGAATTTCAACAAACAAACAACCCTTAATGTGTTTATTCCTTTATTAAGATATTCATGTTAATGTTTACTTTCACCGTTTCATTTAGGGAAACTCCTGAGGTAAATAAGTGATATCTCTGAACTTTAATAATAAATCTAAATAAAATGCTGCGCTTCCCACCTCCAGTCGCAATGACTTCTGGGACTTCCAGAGCGAGTTCGGTGCTCAAGTCTGCATCAGTGCATCCTTGATATCAAGATCACATCCGGGAAGTTTTACGCGTCCTCCGTACTTGCGGTCTTGAGTATTGGAACTGAACTTAAGCAGCTGATGATGACGTTGCACGAGAACACGAGGACGCAAGACCGCTGAAGAAAGCACATTGAGAAACAGCCTCTTACTGGCAGAGCTGTGATAAAAAGGAAACTGTTTTTGAGGAATGGGCGGGGCTACACTATGTCCCACCCTCTCTTCGTATTTCGGTTGAGATTATGTCAAACATCGAAGAAGAAATGCATATTTCAAAGCACTTCTCAAGATCTTTACACTGGAACTACCAGAATTCTATAACTACTAGAATTGCTGTAGTAGTATTATGACAGTTCTCATATAAGTCGTCATATTGACATGTTACATTTACATTCAAGGCTTTTATTAAGATATTAAAATGAAACTTTGAATGTCTGATGTCATATTTAACTAAAGTCATCAACCTATGAATACAATATTTTTGGTAATACACACAATAAATGTACAGTTATTCTATTAGATGACTCACAAATGTCCGTTCCATACTTTCATTTACATATTCAAGACATATCTAAAGTAAAGTTATGTTTTTGCAAATGTTTTTGCGTGTTGTTTGCAGGAAGCTGCTAGGCAACAGAGGCATGTGTATTTAAAATCCTGGGAAATGGTAGCAGACTCAGCTTATTTGCATTCAATCAGACACACACAAAAATGTATTGGGGCGCTGTTTTATTAACATGTCAGTGTTTACGAATATATTACATCAAAAAGAACACCAGTAATCTTGACAAACTATACGTCAGTCCAAAGCTTCAACCCTCAAGCAGCCTTTACATTTTTTTTTTTTTTGTTCAATGGAACAATAGAGCATAACACATGTGCATTCATTGCTGTACATCATAGTTTATTTTGAATGGTAAGAATCCTCAGAACAACATTCCATCGAACACATTTAGACCACTGAAACAATACCCACATAGCAAAATCTCTCTGGCCCAGCTCTGGCCCACACAATCAGGTTTTGCTTGGCCCACATGCCGCAGTGAATTACGGTACATGACTGGACCAAATCTGGCTTCCAGACAAGGGCCAAACACAGACTATATCTGGGCCAAGTCTCAGCCAAGTTAATAACTCATAACTGGGCCTGAACTGGGCCAGATAGGTTGGTGTGTCACGATTGCAATGAAATTGATAAACCCATCGAGTGATGCGCTTTAGGCACACTATGGGAACGCTTTTTCTCAAAGTGACCTGATTGGTAGAATTTTTTTTCTTTACTCAAAAATGATTTTAGTGTATTTTAAATGTGGGTCAAGACTGGCCAAACTCACATGGCCCACTTATCAAATCAATACTACGTTTCACATCTGGCCCAATTCTTGTGTGCCGCCTTAAAAACGGTGCCA